>NW_011889050.1:1066937-1117911 GCF_000151845.1 Pteropus vampyrus
TGTCTGGCTTATTTCATTTAGCATAATGCCTTCAAGATTAATCCATGTTGTAGCATGTGTCAGAACTGAATTCCTTTTTAGACTGAATAATATTCCATTGTATGAATATACCACATCTTGTTTTTCCATTCATCCATCAGCATCACTTGTGTTCTTTCAATCTTTTGACTATTATGAATAATGCAGCTAGGAACATTGGTTCACGAATATCTGTTCAAATTCCTACTTTCAATTCTTTTGGGTATATACCCAGCCCAATTCATGTTTGGAAGCCATTATTTATAGTTATATTTCTTAGGCATCCCAAATAGTTTCTTTCTTCCCTCACTTATCTTTTAAAGAAATTCTAGAAGATTGACCTCAATTTCCAGCCTTCGATAAGCCCCACATGAAAGGAACAGCCTCTAAGAGTCAGAAGGTTGTCAGTGGACGTGGAAGCAGTTCCAGGAGGGTGTGGGGGCACTCAGCCAGCCAAGCCGCCCTCTGGCACCTGGGCCTGATTTAGAACAGTCCTCTAGCCCCCAGGCCTGAGAGTTTGGAATGACCGCTCCATAAACAGAGTGGGACAGGATGAAAACAGCCCAGGAATCTGAGCTGCCCATCCAGAAGGGGCCGGATGTGACTGATTCATAGGAGCAGCAGGAGGCTGGCAGCCTGGAGTTGACAGTAGTGACATATTGTGGTGATGAAGCACTGCTATGGCCCTCAGTGAGTTATCACTTCTGTCCTGCCTTAGGTTTACCTGCTTTTAGAAAAGAGATCCTGCAACATATGCTTACTGTTCAGTGCTATTATAAGGAAAGATTAAATATTAAAGGAAATTAGGGCTTTGAAAACAAAAGGCATCATATAATTCCTAAACATTTCTGTGTATTCTCTACTATATTTAATGCACTCATTTAGGGAAAAAAAATAGGCAGAAAAAAGAAAATTCTCAACCCTTACTGAGCAGGAAGTTCCTTGTAATGTAGGCAAGAGAATTAAAATGTTAATCAAGCCACATTCAGAGACTGAAATGTGCTGATCAGCCCTGCAGCCAGGCCAGGAGGACGCCTGGAGAACAAAGGAAGATTTCTGTTAGATTACTAACAACCCATTCTCCACACCTGTGAAGGGGAACCAGGCACCAAGAGTCATGATTTTCCTATGGCTAAAATCATAGGGAACTTATGGATTTTCCTATGGCTAAAATCATAGGGAACCTATGTATTAAAGGCTGTGAACTGCCAGCAGGCCTTTCACGCTACTTATTCTTACGTTTTTGCTACATACTCTTCCCCTTCCTTACTGTATGTCCATATTAAAGGAAATGGGTTAACAAAGTCTTTTAAACTATAACTCACAGGAACTAAAGAATGATATACAAACTAAATTCCCAGAACACTCAGGGTCCCTCTCAGTGCCTTTACTCTCTCTCACTGTCTCTCTGAGAGGAGACCACACTCTGTGGAATGTTACCCCTTTTCTAATAAACTTTCCTTTTGATTCTAATGTTGGCATGTGTGTTGAATTCTTTCTACACTCTCCAAAAGTCTTCAAAAAATTCCAGCCAAATGTGTCTTCTATTTGCTCTCAGGACCCCGCCTAATACAGTTCTGTGAAACCATTTCCCATAGAACATGAGCAGTAAAAAGTGAGTTACATTTACGGTAACGTATAAGATTTTGGAGCTGACGTGAATTTGAAGGAAAAGAAATCTAAAATGATAATTGTATTTCATCCTGGACATCAGGTATTAGATAGAGAATATGGCATTCTGTTCCCACTCAAATTGGTCTGACACCAGCTGGGTGCACTGCAATTTAATTCCAACACCAGCCACCTGGAAATAGTACAGGCCCAATTGGTGGAGGGCAGTCCACCATGGCTGTCCTCAGATGGAAACTGCTATACTTATGCGTATGGATACACACAGGGCAAAATCTGAGAGTGTCCTATTAACCTAAAATAAAAGGTAACAAGTGACAGGTAACAAGCATTTACTTAAGATCCAAAAGATTTGCTAGTTGGGAAGCACGGACTCAAGCAGAAACCCAAATAGTGTTCTGATTAGGAAGTGAAGGCAAGGAGTATTTATGAGAAAAGGAAAGGGAATAATTACAGGAATAGAAGGAAGGAATTTCTACTGGTGCAAGTAAGCTAACATAGTGATGTTAATCCTAAACCATGTCTTTAGTTTCAAGAATAGTAGTCATAATGTCTGCTTTCTTGTTATCTTTGCAAACAGTTGTTTTGAATATAATGCTGCATTAGGCCCAGTCCAAAGTTTATTTTGCCCAGTTTTAATATTCCAAAAGTTTGAGGAGTAAGACCTACAAGGCAGTTCCCTTGAGATGGCAGCTCCGATTCCATTTTGAGGTGGCTTCGTTTATATTATTTTTCAAAGTCCCAAAAGCAGAGTTTCTGTGCTTCCTCCACATGGCATCAGGGCATGGTCACCCTCCCTGCACATCAGTGTTCACCAGCCGGGAAACCTCAGTGTCCATCCAGAGTTTCATTATGTGAGCACAATTGATTAAACTCAATTTCCAGCCCAATTCCCCTTCCCAAATATTTCCAAAGTTCCAAGTCCTAACCCCACTAATTCCATGGTCGTTTTTCTGGTGACTATCCTCCATCCTGAAGCTATCTATATGAAGCCCACAATGGGTGACCTCATTAGCATAACAAGGACACTCCTATCATTCAGGAAATTCCAAGGGATTTTAGGGGCTTCCAGCCTGGAACCCTGGACAAAAACCAGAAATATTCTTTATTATGTCATGATTATGAGATACCTTAATTAACTTGTAGCTTCCCTGTGGAACACTTGATTTTCAAACCTCATTTAGTAATGGTAGGGACTTGGACACAAATCAACATACGATTTAAATTTGGACATTATTTGTAATGAGGGTTTCCCAAATTAAGGATTTGGCAAGTTATGACAAATGTCATTAAATTTACAAACTGATATCTATGTACTTAGCTCACTTTCCAAAAAGATTTGGGACTGTGAATAAGGCTTCTTTTAAAAATATTCCATTATAAGAAAGTATAATTTATCCAAACCGTAGAAAATAGTCTAAGTGGAGGCAGTAGTATTGAGCTGAGACTCTGTAGCCTTAGATCCAAGTCTTAGCTCTGCCACAATGTGACTTGTCCCTTATCTCTGCTGCTTCATGCACCACAGCAAAAGCTGTTGAGATGATACCTGCAATGTCATGACTGCCAAAGTTACCTGTCAGTTCACACGACAATGACATCGTGTCTATTAAAGCTCCAAATAACTAACACGCTTAGAATATCTCCAATATATATGTGTTTTCATCAAGTTTTTAATATTGGAAGGCAATATAGCTACAGGGAATGTTTTCTCTTCACTATGTGGGGAAATGGGTTGTTAGCAATCCCAGTAGAGATTTTCCTTTGTTCTGCAGGTTTCCTATGTCTGTCTGCAGGGCTGATCAGCATATGGGGAACCCAAACTGTAACAAGTCCTTGTCTCATCTCTGAAGCCTTGTAATTAACATGTCCTTTAGATGAGAACCTAAATACTAGCTGTTTTTCACTATCTGCATTAGGTATAACCCAGTAAAAACATTTTAAATCAAAGAAACAGGCCAGCTTGAATTAAAGAAAAGTCAAATAACCCAAAGTATATAAGGAATCATTAGCTGGAGTTATATTGGGGAATGTAAATAGGGGGAGAAATAGGTGGTTTTTACTTTTCATCCTAACTGCTCCGTACTGTCATTTGTTTAAATCCATGACTATACATTACATTTTTATATAAAAATAGTTAATAAAGAAATTAATTTAATTCACAGTAAATTAAATTTTTATTAATTTTAAATACATGGTTAACTGGGTATCAAAGTTGTAGAAAATGACTCATTTTAAAGAGCAAGTTGCAAATGATGAGCCACCATCCTTAAAGATTCTGTTTTTAAAAACACTCAAATATCACCTTTTGTAATAGAGCAAAGGTAAGCTTCTGCCTATTCCAAAATGAGTTATCAAAATTCAGATTTAGTGTGTTACAAATTTATAAATTTATGGTAAGAAAAATGGATGCTTTGTTGCTGGTTTTCTTCCAGGCTGACCTTCAATCTCATGATAATGTGGAAGTGAGCCTGAGTCCTTCTGTTAGGTATTTAGGCATGAGGGACTGGAGCCAAGGCCCAGCTCTGTAACCATAGAAACTTCCCTTGAAGGCTCTTCTTAAGGACCTCCCAGAAATACCTCTCTTTAAGGGTTATAAATTATCCCAAATCCTAGAGCACAAAGGCCATAAAAGCTGCTGGTCTAAACTAGATACAAACGCATATGCGGAAAGTACTACCCCTAACTTCAGCCTCATTATACCATCATTATAATCTCATGACTATACCTGGAAGTTCATGAATCTAATTATAACAGACTGAATTCTCGGTAAGCACATGCACAGTAGCAAAGTTATATTGCAGCCAGGTTATCAGTCAAGGAGACCTCACATACTGATCATCTAGGGCCTCCCATCACGGCCCAAATATAAACAGACCTTCCCATTTCTGCATTGTTACATTGTTCCCGGCTGGAAATCCACCCCTTCCTTTGGGGTGTACTACTTATCTCTTCACCTCCTAACTTCCACAGGGCTGCAGCTTTCCTTAGCACGGCTTGTCTCCTTCTAAAATGTACTTTCAATAAATCTTACTTTTTCCCAATCTCGCCGATCTGTAATTCTTTACTGCGTCAGCAGGGAAGAACCAAGGAACAATACACAATGCCACCATCTACTATCCTCCTCCTTTTCTCTCACGCCACTGGAGCGACCACCCCAGCAGTGACACTTCTATTAATGCTTATGTGCACAGACTAGGTGGGTGGAGGCTGGGGATAGGAAAGGTGAGCCTAAAAATAGAAACATAACTATACCCTATTCATTTTGCAACTCCACTATTCTGAGCTAAGGAAATATTCTTTCCCAACCCAAATGAATTTTATCCTAGGTGAGATGAAACCCAAACATCTAAAAGTCCGGTTCTTAGTCCTATGCATCTGTCTCAATCATTAGTGCTTATTTGTGGTTTTTGTTTGGTCTCTTATATAGAGAGACTATGAATTTTCTACACTATTTCTACATTACAAGGTGGTAGACTTGTATGCTTACAGCCGGTTGAATATACCTTATATCCCCAGAGAAGTGGCATAGCCTAGTTACCACAAAACCTAGAGCCAAGCTGCCTTAGCTCAAGGTCAGACTCTGCTACTAACTAGCTTTGTGAATTTGGGCAAATAGCCCATTTCTACACTTCATTTCCCCATCAATGAAATGGACATATTAGAATGAGGAGGGGAGTTGGGAGAATTAAACAGCTTCATTTTATAAAGTTCTTTAAAACTTGCCTGGCATACATGGTAAGCTTCCTGGAGGTATTAACTGTTCTCGTACAGCCAAAGAAAATCCTCAGCCAGGTTTAGAGTCTCAGTGCAAACTCAGCATAAAGCTGTAGCCTTGAACTGCTGACTACAACCAAATTATGGCCTCTTGAATGCAAACCTGTTATAGATTGAATGTGTCACCCAAAATTCATGTTGAAACTTAATCCCCAAGGTGATTAGGTATTAGGAGGTAGAGCCTTTGGGAGGTGATTACGTCATGAAGGCAGAGACCTCATGAATGGGATTAGTGCCCTTATGAGACTCCAGAGGACTCCTTTGCTCCTTCTGCCATGTGAGGACAAAGCAAATAAGACAACTGCCTATGAACCAGGAAGCTGGCTCTCACCAGATACCAAATTTGCCAGCTCCTTCATCTTGAACTTCTCAGCTTCTGTAACTGTGAGAAATAAGTTTCTGTTGTTTATAAGCCATCTAGTCTATGGTGTCGATATAGCAACCCAAATGGACTAAATAAAACTCATAGATCACATTTATCAATATTGTAAACTTCTAGACAGATCTCAAAGATGCTCATTTCTATTCCTGGACTATTAAAGTTTCCTAGAAACCCAGAAGAGTATTCATATAGGTACTTCTAGGTTCTTTGATCACAACAGCATAAAGTTGGGTTTTAAAAAAATCTTATATGATCCTACTTCACTGGTTAACTTCATTCTAAGTCAGGCTGGTTTTCGCTAAAACTTTGGTCAGAATAGATATGACCTAGAGTAATGTTTCTCAAAACAGAATGTCATGAGCATGCTTTAAAATGATCTATTTTAACATTTCAAGTGCTTGCATAACCTCTGACCAATTATTTCCAAAGGCTGTATTCTACCTCATGAGATAGTCAATGAAATGTTTAAAATGACTATTAGAAAGTTCTCTAGGCTGAACTAAACTTCATTTCCTATTCTTTTGCTCTTCGGGGTTTCACAGAATAAAGTCATTGGTATACTGATAATGCTTAGAATATTTAAAGTCAGTTAGATTCTTCTAGGGATTATGTACTTGAGTCAACTTATAAGGTAAAACTTTCTTATAGTCAAATTTTCTCTTGAAGATCTCTTTAATTGCTCACAAAGTAAAATCCTAATAAAGCCGATTTTACCTCCAGGATTGGAATAGACTGTTCTTTTGGCTGGGTTGCAGATAAAGCGGTTAGCTGGCAGTTAGGGGTCATGTTGTATGGAAAATACTTACCTCTATTCACTTGGCATAAATGTATGTTGTTGAAATTACCCATTTGATGCAATATTACAAAATGTTTCTTCAGTGTTTTCCATTAAAAAAAAAAACCACTTACTGAGTACATTCAACATGCCAGGCATTGTGCAAGGATGGGGGCATTTGTCACTTATTCATCAGTAAATGTGGACAATTTATTAACTGAATGGGAAAGCCATTTCCTGAAATAAAGATAACATTTAAAGAGAAAATTAAGAAGAAAAAAGTACAACATGAAAGTGACGTTCTTCAGAGGAAAAAAGGCGGATAGTGATGCAAACAACTCTATTGCTATATCTTGAAAAACAAGTTTACAAGTGTCATTTTCCAGTCTTCTGATATTAAATATTTCATGAAAATTTGACTCATCATTGAAGGAACAATGGTTTGCAGCAAATTCCCAGAGTATTTACTTTTAGGGTTAACTTACAAGAAACTCCGAATACCATTTGTTTAGCAAAATAAAAATAATTTTTCAGTAGGAAAAATGGCAAAGATATCTTCACATGAACAGCTCAATGAATCCTTTCAAGATATATACTTCTAAGGAAAGAAGTCATTTTAGAAACAGACACTAGACTAATCTAGTCCTTTGGATATACTGAAAAACATTTTATTAGTTGTCATAAATGAAAAGCAATAACAAAAAACCCAGGAGCAAGCATAATGGGATATTCTCAAGAGAGCATTGGTGGACAATTACATCAAGGATTCCCACATCTCTTTGCCATAAGAGGTAAATTTTGTTAAAATAAAGATCAAAAGCAGCCTTGATGAGGAAATTAATTCATTACTGTCCAATACTTGATCGATACTGAAGAAAATGGAAAAAGGCATTCTCCACACCTTTCTGAAGATCGGTGTGGATAGGTAGGGTTTAAGGTAGATGCTGTGTGCAGGAGCCAGACTGCTGTTTTTTTTTTTTTTTTTAAGCTAGTGATGGAGGTACTACCTTCTCTGCAAGTTGATTCCTCCATCACTGGTGTCATTTGAAGAGCAGAAAGGATAATGTGGAAAAGTACTCAATCTTTTAAAATCTTACTAACTGCCATTTACTTCATGACCCTGAACAGCCATCAACCTTCATTTTCTTATCTGTAAATTAGGGCTATATGGCTAGTAACTTTAAGGGATAGGAAAGAGCTCAAGTAAATTGCAACTTCAAAAAGCATTGTGTGAACCGTAAAACACAATACAGGTAAAATGTATAAAGGACTACAGAGATTTAGACAATTCAGAGGAAAAAAATCTAGCGTGAACTTTTTATTTTGACAAAACAAACTACAAGTTTTACATTCTAAACTCTCAAAGTTTCACTTATTTAAAAAATAAGAGACAAGGCATCCTGGACTCCAAGATTTCAGGCATTAATAAAATAGTACCAGATTTTCAAATCATACAAGCTTAGCTGCATTTTATATACTGTAAAACTGAGGAGAATTGGGACATACATTCACTGGTTTAAAGCGTACCGATAAGAAACACATGAACGCACTTGGGTTTTCTAACCACACAGCTTCATATCAACAAACATCTAAGCAACTGATATACTTTCCATTAATAGTAAGTATAACTCCACAAATGTCAAATTACACAAATCATTTGCTCTGTATAATCTCAATTTAGAAATTGAAAAATAAGAGAAATATAGAGTTAAGCAGCTGAAAATGCTACATGAGCACATCATAGCAAGGAATGCTAAAGAAGTTCCTCTTGGGAATGACTTTTAAAAATTTAAAGTATATTTTATTGGAAAAGTTAAAACCTTTAATGTGAAAAGCAAGTTAAATTAAGTATTGGCCCAACCTCTAAAGATCTAGTAAATTATAGGTTTTGTGCAATTAATTAGTAACATACACATTTAAGAGAGTAATAATACTGATTGTGTAACAGAATACTTAGATGGTTCTGAAGTACCTACTCTCTATCACTTTAGTTTTACATGTCCATGAAAGGTAAAGATTCCTCGGTGGAGAGTTATAGCTTATTCTGTAGTAGATATAGGTAATGTGCATATGATTCAGAACAAATGGATGCTTTCACCTTCAGGGAACCTATTTTTAATTTATACAAAATTAGTTTTTCACCCATATGTATGGATAAAAGTGCTTCTCGAATGTACATGACCCATTTCCATAATCCAAAAACAAAATGAAGGCACATAAATGGATAATAGTTTATATATTTTATGTGAATATTTTTCATTACTCTTTAAACAAATTCGATTACTATCTAAAGAGGTACGATAAACTTGTTAAAATTTCTGCAACTTGGGAAATGAAAGATCTAAGGCCTCTCTAAAGACTGCAGTTCCGTGCCATTCACATATTGGTTCATTCACTCTGCAAGCTGTTAAGTCATTCAATCTCTCTATAGGCTGCAAGGTACTTCTGTTTCAGTAATCATGAGAACAGAAAGACTAAGGGAGAGGACTTGTTGAAATCAGTTTCCCACAAAAGTTGTTTTGAATCTTGTTATAAATAGATTTGATATGCTTATAAGTAAAATTTTATAATTATAAAATATTTACCCCAACATATTCAAATGGAATGTAATTAAGAACCACATTGTCTTTAATTTTAACGAATGATATTTTTCACTTATATCACAAAGTGAATTCACAAAGGAATTCAATAGCCAGCAGCTTTTAAATATAGAAAAAGTACCATCTCTTCTCTTTTTCCTTTTTTAAAGTGCTATTTTTAACTGGGTAGATTTACTATCCAGCTTTTCATAACTTCACTGTACTTCTCTAATAGAGTCAAGGACATGGAAAATTGAATGGATTTAGTGTTTTAAACATTTGCAAAATATTGCTACAAAACAGAGACTATGAGTGTGTTTTAGTAGTAAAACAAAAAGTGTACCTTATGTGAGTCATAAAGTTGATTTAATAATTACTTGACAGAAGCATAGGCTAACATTTATGCCAATTTTTGCTAATCATCTAAACCAGAGACAGTTTCTGTAGGGAATTCAACTCTAAGCACCATCAAATAGGGTCATGGCAAATAGAATCAATAAGGTTATATAATCCCAGAATAAAAACCAGCAAATTTAGACTTTTATAATAGCAACAAGAAACAAGTTAGAAATAAGTTAGTGACAAGTTAGTGAAAATCAGAACCAAAGGCAGTATTTTACTCAAAAGTACCATAGGTTATTAAAAGTGTTTTTTTTTTTAATTAAAAAATTGTGTAGTTATTAATAATGTATCTTAATACTAAGTGTGGTGGTATCAGTGATAGTTAAGAGAAAATCATACTACAGATTGACTCAAAAGTGAATGCTGCCTGTTACTTCCGTGATTAATGCTGAAATTGCTTTTTAAAAAATAGTTGACTACTACTTACAATACAAATAGGATACCAACAGGATTCCCATTTTTATTCACATTACTTTCTAATTAGTATTTTTGCATTTCAACTCCGACCTGACCTTCAGTAGTTATCTTAAAAAGCAAATGCGATTAGTAAAATAACTACAGGGCAATATATAGTTTTGTTCCCACTTAATATTACCAGTTTCATTACAAGTTGCATTTCTTGTTACTCTTGAAAGAGTAACCATTTTTAAAAGCAGATACATAACAACGCCAATATTCATTCCTTACTTTGCATGGCATCCAGTAATGGTTAAATCAAAGGAACCCTCAGGCATCAATTTTGTACCATCAATTTAGATACACTTCTAGTCCTTGGAAACAGGGACTCCAGGGTAGAGGGATGTCATGAAGAAAAGAGGCCTAGGTCAAGGTCTGATGAATCACTTGGAAATCCACCTCACCCGCAGAGTGCTAGGTGCAATTCCTCCCCACCCATTCCAACCCCCCAAGTAAGAATGCGGAATTTTGCCTAAGACTTTTCTGGTCTCACTTTCTTGCCTACACCCAGCATTCTATTTTGGAAGACAAATAAACCTTAGTACTTTCTAAAAGAAATTATTTTTTACCCAAATACATTGGACTTCGGTCTCAATTTGAATGAGGATGAGTGGCCTTTATGAGGTTGGTCCTCGTCTTCTTCCTCCTCTCCCTCCTCCAGTGGCTGCTCCCGGTCTCTGAAAGAGGGTGTGGTGTGGATGATCTGGGTTCGGAAGCGGATTTTGTTGAGTCTGGGTTTTATCCGCCCACTAGAGCTGCCTGAGGCTTTGCGACCTGGATCCTTTGCTTTCCCTCCAGCCCATCCCTCAGCCAAGTGGTGGTGGTGTTGATGATCTCCTCCATCCTCCTGGACGTGAGAGAGTTTGCTGGTGATGAGGTTAGAGGGGAGCACCTTTGACAGTCTCCAGCGCCCACCTCCGCTGCCGGTGGCGCTCTCTCCGTCGTCCTCGTCCAGGGCTCCCACCAGGTTCTTGATCTCCTCGGCGATGCTCTGACTCAGGTACTGTGAGGCCTTTTTCCCACTGTAGTCTCTGATATCCACGTCTGCGTCGTAGGCCCCCACCAGCAACTTCACTACCTCCACGTGCCCGTGCATGGCTGCCAAGTGCAGAGCAGTGTAGCCTCCACTGGTCCTGGCATTGATGTTCACAGGCAGATGGTGTTTGTTGGCAAAGTTGACCAGCATGGCCAGGAGCTCCTGCTTGCCGTGCTTGGCAGCCCAATGCAGGCAAGTGAAGCCAGTGATGAAGTCCCGTTTGGCCAGTAGGCCAGGCTCGCAGGTGAGCAACGCGTCTAGGCTGTCCCACTTGCCGTCTGAGGCTGAAATCATCCAGGCGTGCTCCAGAGGATCTAGGGTCACCGAGCCCCCGCTGCTGCTCTCCTCCTCTGCCGAAGACGAAGCAATGGAAGCACTGTCCGAGTCACCCCCGCTTTTGCCGCGTCCTCCCCCAGAGAAGCCCCCGGGGCTGCTGCCCCCAGGAAAGACGCTTCTCTTCAGCTGCGGGGAGCTGCCCATCACAAGGTCCAGGAGGTTTTGGCGAGTAGACCTCGGGGTGGTGGCCCCCGAGAAGGAGCTTCCCTCTTCCGCCTCCTCGCAGCCGTGGGGCGGGGGCTCCAGGTCCTCGCTGGGCGTTGGGGACGATCCCCGGGCTGGAGACGATCCCCGGGCTGGAGACTGCGCATCGCGCCGCGAATTCTTCCAGGCCCCGCCACTCAAGGACGGTCCGCTCCGGCTGTCGCCGGCTAGGCTTGGCGGCCCGAGAGTGGTGGCGGAGGGCTTCCCATCGTCCAGCTCGCAGCCCGGACTCGGGGGCGCCACGGAGGACGCCGCGTCGGAGGACGCCGCGTCGGAGGACAGGCCGCTCTCCCAGCAGCACTTGGCTCGGCCGTCAGGCACCTCCAGGTCGCCGCCGCGGGGCTCGGGCTCTGCGGTCACCGAGATGCGGGGCAGGTCCCGGGGGGGCGCGGTCTCGGGCGACGGTGGGCCCTCGCAGAACCTCCTCTTGAGGTGCACATACTGGGAACCGTCGGCGGGATCGGTGCGCACCGTGGCCACGGCGTTGACCAACTCCTTGAAGCGGGCGCGGGCGCGGCTGCGCTGCTCCGGCTCGCCGCCCAGGGCACCCCTAAAGTGCTGCACTAGCTCGGCGCGCCGGACCCGGCCCCCGCGCTCCGCGAGGAAGCGCAGCACCGCCTCGGGGCCGAGCTCCGCCGGCTCCTCCATCCGTGGAAGCGCTGCTCGTTTGGCGGTGGGCGGCTCAACCCGGCCCCATCACGGCCCGACCTAAGATGTGCGCTTCGACGAACTTGGAGTCCAGAAGGTCCCTCAGGCTCCAAGCCTCGCGACTGCGGCCAGAAGAGCCGCCACCGCCTTACTGGTGCCTCGCCCAGCGCAAACACGCCCCCGGCAGCCCCGCCCCCGTCCCGCCCACTTCCGGTCCCCGCGCTGGCCGCAATCTCGGCTCCTGCCGACCGCTAGTGAACACGGCTCGCTCCGCCCCGTGCCCCGCCCACTTCCGGCCCTCCCGCAGTCGGCAGTCGCGGTTCCCGCCAGATGTCTCTGGCTAGCTGAAGAGTCCTGGCTTTATTTCCTGGCATCTTCTCCCTCATGTCCCCAGTCTCCTCCAGTCTCACTTCCCCCTTCATTGCCTAGTCTTATAAAACATCGAGGGGCACTCCTGCGAGAGGTTCGCACCCCGCCGCGCGTCACTGAGCCCACTAGGCTCGGCCCCTCCCCTTTCCCCGACCTCCGGCGGAGGCCGGCCCCTCCCGTTGCACCGCCTTCGGCCCGCGCCCCGCACGTTAAGCCCTCCCGGTCCCCCTTGGCTCCATCCGCCGCTGGGACGCGCCGCTCGGGGGCTGGGGCTGAGACCGCCGCTTCGCTCACCTCCGTTCGGGACCATGACCTCTGAGGTGGCGCGGCACTTGGTGAGTCCGGCCGACCCCTCACGCCTCCTCCACTGCCTTTCCACCGGGGCCTGGCTCCCAGGACCCCCGCCCCGCCTTCCTCGGGGTCCCAACGTAACTTCCTCAGTCTGGAGCTCAGGGCGGCAGCCGAGTCCCGGCCGCGTCCGGTCCAGGGGTTGATGGTGACCTGCGCCCCTCTGCGACCCCCGGTCCTCCCGGGCTCCCGCTACCTGCCATCCCGACTGGGCAGGGAAGAGGGATCCTCTGTCTCCAGCTGTAGCCCGGGGAGGCATGTGGCGGATCTGCTTCCAACCGGGGGCGCAGGGCGCGCCCCTCCCAGCTCGCTGAGCGCGCCATGCGGGAGTGGCTGGAAGTTTTTGCCTGGCTTACCAGTCTTTGTCAAAAGTTAAATCTGAAACAGTGATTGTGGGTGCATCATTTTTATAACGGTTTTGAGCGTATAGGACAGATTAATATAATAGCAGTGATCTCTTACAGTTGTATACTGACTTTTCGAATATTAATTTTTGTTTTTTAATTACCGTTGACATTCGATATTATATATTAGTTACAGGTGCCTAGCGTAGTGGTTAGATATTTAATATACAAAGTGATTCTCCTGATAAGTCTAGTGCACACCTGGAGTTATTACAATATTGTTGACTGTATTTCCTATATTGTACTTTATATCCTCATAACTATTTTGTAACTACCAATTTGTACTATTTAAACCCTTCACCTTTTTCACCCAAACTCCCCCAAAACCCCCTCCTACCTGGCAACCATCAATTTGTTTTCTGTATCTGAAGCTGTTTTTTTGTTCATTTATTTTGTTCTTTAGATTCCACATGTAGGTGAAATCATATGGTATATGTCTTTCTCTGCCTGATTTATTTTATCCTAGCATAATATCCTCTAGGTCCATCCTTGTCTCAAATGGTAAAATTTTCATTCTTTTTTCATTCTTTATCCAATTCTCTATTGATGGGCGCTTGGATTACTTCCGTATCTTGGCTATTGTGAATAATGCTGCAGTGAACGTGGGGCGCATGTATCTTTTCGAATTAGTGTTTTGGATTTTTTCAGATAAATACCTAGAAGTGAAATTGCTGGGTCATAATATGGTTCTATTTTTAAGTTTTTGAAGAACTTCCATGCAGTTTTTAATAGTGGCTGCACCAGTTCATAGTCACCAACAGAGCACAAGAGTTTCTTTTTCCCCACATCCTCACCAGCACTTGTTTGCTGATTTATTGATGATAGCCATTCTGACAGGTGCGAAGTGATATCTCATTATGGTTTTAATTGGATTTTCCTGATGATAGTGACTGAGCATCTCTTCATATTGTCTATTGGCCATCTGTATATACTCTCGGGTGAAATGTCTATTCAGGTTCTCTGCCCATTTTTTAATGGGATTTTTTTTGTTGTTATTAAGTTTTATGAGTTCTTTATAAATTTTGCATAATAACTCCTTATTGAATGTATTATTAGCAAATAATCTTCTTCTGATCGGTAGGTTGTCTTTTCGTTTGATTAATGATTTCCTTTGCTGTGCAAAAACTTTTTAGTTTGACGTAGTCCCGTTTGTTTATTTCGTTTGTTTGTTTCCTTTGCCTGAGGTGACATATCAGAGAAAACATTACTAAGAGCAGTGTCAGAGAGTTTACTGTCTATGTTTTCTTCTAGGAGTTTTATGGCTTCAAGTCTTACATTTGAGTCTTTAGTCCATTTTGAGTTCATCTAGTTTCATTTTTTGCATGTATCTGTCCAGTTTTCCCAACACCGTTTATTAAAGAGACTGTCTTTACCCCGTTGTATATTCTTGCCTCCCTTGTCATGGATAAATGGCCATAGAGACATAGGGTTTATTTCCTGGGTGCTCTCTTCTCTTCCATTGATCTATGTGTCTGTTTTCATCCCAGTACTATATTGTTTTTTATTACTATAACCTTATAGTATAGTTTGCTATCAGGTAGCATGGTACCTCGAACTATATTCTTCTTTCTAATGATTGCTGGAATCTTTTGTGTTTCTATATAAATTTCAGATTTATTTGTTCTAGTTCTGAAAAATGCCATTGGTATATTGATGGAGATTGTATTAAATCTGTAGATTACTTTGGGTAATATGGATGTTTTAATGATGTTAATTCTTCCTATCCATGAGCACCGTATATGTTTCCATTTGTACCTTCTTCAGTTTCTTTCTTCAGTGTCATATAATTTTACTTCCTTAGTTAAATTAATTCTTAGGTTTTTTTTTTTTGACGCAATTGTAAATGGAATTGTTTTCTTAATTTCTCTTTCTAATAATTTGTTATTGGTGTATTGAAATGCAGCCAGTTTCTGAATATTAATTTTGTATCCTGCTAGTTTACTGAATTTGTCAGTTCTAATAGTTTTTTTTTTGGTGGCATCTTTAGGGTTCTTTATATATAGTATCATATCATCAGCAAATAATGAGTTTTCTTACTTTCCAATTTGGATGCCTTTTATTTTCCTTCCCTGATTACTGTGACTAGGACTTCCCATTTCCCTGACTGTTTACTCATTGGAGTCCCAGTTTGCTCCTTCTTTTTTTTACCCAACTGTGTGGTTGCCCAGGTTGTCCTTCATTAGGATTTGATCTCCCCAACCCTCTTTTTATTTTTCAGCCTTGGCACCCTCATACCTTCAAAGAATACATGTGACTGATTTGCCTGGTATTTTGTACCTTTCAGATAATTTTTATGTATTTATCTCATTTGCTGATATCCAGTGGATCTCAAAGTGTGGTCACAATTATTTTCCTAACAATACCAAGCTGTTATTTGCCTTTTCATACACATTCTCTTATGAGTGTACATTGAATTTTCCAGAAGCTACATGTTGTGGAGTGACCACACCCTTCTGAGGGCTAATGGAATGTGTCCTTGTATATACTTGTCTTTTTAAATTTTTATATTTTAATTTCTAATACTATAAATAGTAATTGTAATTCATGCAAACAAAAGCTCTTTGGGAGCCTGAGACAAAACGTTTGAGAATTACTTACTAGTCTAAACAATATCCTGAATTAGAAATCGAGGTTGTAGGAACAGAGTTCAGATTGTAGTCTGAGAGATTAGGTGATGTGTCCAAAGAAATATAGCCAGTTTCTTTGATAGGTCCTGGACAAGGATTTTTCTCCCTTATTCAGCCCAAGTCTCTTTCCACCCTATGGTGTATTTAGAGATCTCTCAATTTTTCTATCCGGATTGCCTTGTTATATGTTGTGTGCATGTGTGAGTGAGGAAAATGTATTTTATAAACTTTGGTTCATAGTAATCTTCAGAATTACATGGTCTGAAGAGAAGACTATTTAGTGTTGGATATCTTGTCAATTGCTGTAGTTATTTTGCAATACAGTAATAAAGCCACCTTTATTTTCTAATTAAACATTTTATTTTTAAGATAACTGTAGATTCACATGCAATAGAGATCCCTGTATCCTTTATCTAGCTTTCTTCAATAATAACATTTACAGAATCATAGTACAAGACCAGAGCTAGGACATTGACATTGATATTATGAAGATAGAGAAGTTTCCATCACCATATGAATCCCTCAGGTTGCTCTTTTATAGCCATAGCCACTTCATTTTCAACACACCTACTCCTTAACCTCCAACAACCACTAATCTGTTTTTCATTTTTATAATTTTGTCAATTCATCATTTACATAACTGAATCACAATACTTAACCTTTTGGGGTTGGATTTTTTTCGCTCAGCAAAATTCTGTGGAGATTCGTCCAGGTTGTTGGATGTATCATTAGTTTGTTCCTTTTAATTGCTGAGTAGTATTTCATGGTATGGCTGTACCACACTTTGTTTGAAGGACATCTGGGTTTTTTCCATTGTTGGGCTATTATGAATAAAGGTGCTATAAACATCATGTACAGTAACATGTAATGTAACAACGAAAACATAAGTCTTCAGTTCTCTAGGATAAATTCCCAGGAGTACAGTTGCTAGGTCACGTGTCGGTTGCCTTTAGTTTTATAAGAAATTGTTAAACTGTTTCCCAGAGATTCTGCACATTTTCCATTCCTACCAACAATGTATGAGGGATCAGGCTCTCTACATCCAAACTAGCATTTGGTTTCTATTTTTAATTTAGACATTCTAATAGGTATGTAGTGAGACATTTGTTTTTAACTTGTGTTTCCTTAATAGCTAATGATGTTTAACATCTTTTCATGTACTTATTTGCCATCTGCACATTCTCTTCAGTGAAATGTTTCATTTCTCTTGTGTTTTCTAATTGGAATTTTTAATTGTTTTAGAATTTTTCAAATATATTTTAGATACTAACCCTTCCTTGATGTGTGATTTGCAAATGTTTTTTCTCTCAGTCTGTAGTTTTTTCTTAGTGTCTTTTGCAGAGAAAAAGTTTTTAATTTTGATAAATTCTATTTTTTTTTCAATTTTTCCTCCTAAGTTAAATTGAAGAATTATTTACCTAACCCTAGATCTCAAAGGTTTTCTCTTATTTTTTTTCTTCTAAAAGTTTTCTAGTTTATATTTTACATTTAAGCCCGTGACCCATTTTGAGTTAATTTTTATATAAGGTGTGAGACATAGTTCGAGGGTCATTTTTTTGGACTATAGATGCTCCAGCACCATTTGTTGAAAAGGCTGCCTGTCCTCTTTTGAATTGATTTTGCACTTTTGTCAAAAATCATTTGAGCATATTTGTGTGGATCTGTTTTTGAGTTTTCCGCTAGCATACAGTCTTGATTCCCATAGCTGTATAGTCTTGAAATAGAATAGATTGATTCCTCTCATCTTATGATTTCCCCCCAACAAAAAGGCTGTTCTAGTTCCTTTGCCTTTTAGAATAGATTGATTCCTCTCATCTTATGATTCCCCCTCTCCCCCCAAAAAGGCTGTTCTAGTTCCTTTGCCTTTCCTTATAAATTTAGAATAGTCTTATCTATATATTAAAAAATTTTGCTGGGATTTTGATAAGAATTACATTAAATCTGTACATCAGTTTAGGGAGAATTAATATCTCTATTATAGTGAGTCTTCCAACTTATAGACACGGTATTTCTCCCCACTTCTTTATATTTTATTTTATTTTTTATCAGTATCGTGTCGTTTTCAGCATACAAGTCCTGCATATGTTTTGTTAGAATTACAGTGCCCCCCGCCCACAACACACACACCCTGGGTGCATACATTCCAAGATCCCAAGTGGATCCCTGAAACTGTAGGTAGTTACTGAACCCTATGTATGCCATGTTTTTTTTTTCCCTATACATCCTTTTCACTTAAAAGAGGAGCACTTTACAGATTCTCTTTGGCATATCCAAATTAACAGCTTTGGGGCCATTATTAAGTAAAATAATGGTTACTTGAACACAAGCACTGCAGTACTGTCGATCTTATAACCGAGATGCTACTAAGTGAATAACAGGTGGGTAGCTAACACAGTGTGGATACTCTGGATTCACGTCCTCAGTGAGATGGAGCAGGATGGTGTGATATTTCATAATGCTACTCAGAACAGCATGTGATTTAAAACTTATGTTTTTTTCCTAGAATTTTCCATTTAATATTTTTAAACTGAGGTTGACCGTGGGAATTAAAACCATGGAAAGCGAAATCAAGATAAGGGGGAGGACCATGTACACCTATTTCATTATTTTAGCAGTTGTAAATGGTATTATATTTTTAATTTCATCATCCACATATTCCTTGTTAGTATATAAAACTACAGTTGGTTTTTGTATGTTTGTGTCTTGTATCTTTTGACTTTGATGAATCATTTATTCTAGGAGTTAGGATTCCTAATAGATTCATTAAGATTTTCTACATAGAAAATCATGTCATCAGCACATAGAGATGGTTTTATTTTTTCCTTTGCAAATTTGTATGCCTTTTCTTTCCTGCCGCCTGTCCTGCTGGCTAGGACTTCTAGCGTTATTTGAATGAGTGGTGAGAACAGACATCTTTGCCATATTTCTGATGTTGTGGGGAAAGTATTCAGTCTTTTATCACAGCTGTAGGTTTCTTTGTAGATGCTCTTTATCAAATTCATGGGGGTTATTGGTCTGTAGGTTTTTGTGCTGCCTTTGGTTTGGTAATATTAGCTTCATTAAAACCATTGGGAAGTGTTCCCTCTTCTGTTTTCTGGAAGAAATTGTGTAGAATTGGTGTTAATTTTTCTTTAAATGTTTGTCAGGATTCTTTGAAACTATCTGAGCTTGGAAATTTCTTTTAGAGGAATTTTAAAATTACAAATTTAATTTCCTTAATAGTTACCTGAATATTTATATTATTTTATTTTGGATGAGTTGTGGTTTTGTGATTCATTTCTTCCAAGTTATCAAATTTCTGTGTATAGAGTTGTTCATAGAATTCACTTATTATCTTTTTGATGTCTTCAGGGTCAGTAGTGATATTCCAAAATCTGTTTCATTTCCAATGTAATGTGTTTTTTTGCCTTTCTTTGTCAGTATTGCTAGAAGTTTGTCAATTTCATTTAAGCCTCTCAAAGAACCAGCTCTTTGTTTTGTTGATTTTTCTCCTTTACTTTTCTCTTTTCAATATATAACTGATTTCTGATCTTTTTTTCTTTTGCTTGCTTTTGGTTTATTTTGCTCTTCTTTTTCTGAGTTCTCAAAGTGAGAACTTAGATCATGGAGTCGAGACTTTTCCTTTTTTCTAATGCATGCACTTGGTGATATAAATTTCCCTCTCAGCAAGACTTTAGCTTGTGTCTCACAGATTTTGTTATGTTTTCAGACTTTTTTTTTTTTTTTTTAATAGAATTGGACATTAAGACTCAGGGAGGTTTAGTATCTTGCTCAAGGAATCACAGCTAGTGATGGTGAGATCTACTCTTGGCCATGTTGTCTCTTTCACTATCTCCAGTATGTTTTTGTTAGTAATTGTAGAAGTTTTATAATTCAAGAGATCTTGACTATATCGTTCTTTATTGCTGACTATTTTCCTACTTTTGGAAAGTAGTGATAGTGGATCTTGAAATAATGTTGACTACCTTCTCCTGTCTTCTGAGAAACACCATCATAAATTTCTCCTTCAGACTGTCCTTAGGAAATCTTTTAAATGGTGTCTAAATCTTTTAAATTCCTATCTGTCTTTGTCATTTCCTGTTTCAGCTGCAGGGCTTCTGAACTCTTTCTTTTTCAGTAAGAAATAATTTTTGTATCTTAGAGGTGTTCCTCATTTGTTTTACTTTCTATATTAAAGTTGTGATTCTTAATTCTTTCCTTTGATGTCTTGGAGTTAGTTACCACCTCAGTGCCTTTGTGTATTCCCATTCTCCATCTGGAGTGACATCCTCTTTCCCACTGATCCAGATCCTATAATCATTATTAGATAGTGAAAGACCAAGTTCCTGCCCCACCTCCGAAGCTTTCCCATAGATAGGATCTTAACTCTTGGCAGTTTGTCATACTGCTCTTTTACCATTAGTCATATACCACCTTGCAATATCACCCAATATGTGTTTTGTATTGTTACTTAACTTTTTTACATCAGTTAAATTTTATTGATCCTTGTATTCCTCCCTTCCCCCACAATGAAAAGATCTGTCTTCTGGAAGAGCAACCTGTAATATTCTTTGTATCCTCCATAGCCATGATCATATATCTTCAAGGACAGGTGTTGATAATTTTTTATATAGATAATATGTTCACCTTTAATCATTTTATTCTCGTTGAATGTTCAGTGCATAAGTTATACTCTTGCAGACAGCCATGAGCTGTTTGTTGGTATGCATTTATGTTCTAATGAAGCTCCACCCTCCACCAGGCTGTACACTCTTAGTGTCATATCTTTTATGTGGTCCCAGACTGTAACTATTTGTATTGATTATGTATGTATGTATGTCTGTATGCATGTATGTATGTATTTGGAAGAGGAGGTATGAGGGTGTTTTAAATTTTTATATTTTGCTATAGAATAGATTTTCTCTCTTTAAGCATATGTATTAATCCCTCATTTTGAACCATATTGAATCTGATTTTCTCAGCTTAAGATTTTTAAGTAAGTATTCCTAGTACAAAATACCTGATTCTCAAAGCTTTTCACTGAGACTTTAATTTTTATACTTTCTTCTGATTATAACTGGGAGGAAGTTTGATTTAGATGATGCTTTATTTAAAAAATTGAATACCTTGTGGAATTTGTATCTACTACTGATTTGAAGATCATGGAAATACAAATCACATTTCTCATAGTATCAATACCCATAACCAAAAGATTTAAAACTCTCATTTTAAATACTTTTAGAACAAATATTATGATTTAGTAGACTAGGATATAGCACTTATACTTTGTTAGTATCACTTTTAGTAAATATACATGTTTTGCTCAGTATTCCTCCTGTCTTTGAAATTTTGTATTTGACAGTTACATTTCTTTAAAATAAACTTCTTTTTTGGTGTTTCTTTAAAAGTCCAGAGATTTTTCATTGATGAGTTGGCTGAAGTAGTTTAGATCCAATGGAATTCAAAGTTCATTACATTATATGATTCATTCCAGAACTTGTCATTTCAAAGGTGAATTTTTGTTTGCCAGTCCTAAAGTCGTTCAGAATTGTATTTTGACAGCCTCCTTTTCCTTGTCTTTGTTTTGATTGATTTAAATAATGTCACATCAGATATACAGGTTTCCCTTTTGCTACCTACAAACCTTACTGTGATAGACATGTGAAGGTGTGTGATTAGAGTGTTACCTAGTTAGAGAAGTTCCATGTCTTGGGTGTTCTGGAACAGTGCCAGTTGTCTAAGTATCATGATACTTCTAGACCATGTGTTTGGAGCATCTGTTTTAAGAATCATGGTTACCATATTCTGTCGGTAACCATGAATTACTGTATTGGGAATTCTAGAATTTCCAGATTTCTTTCAGACCCTAAAAAAATTTAAATTATGGAATAAATAAATGGTTGGGGTGAATTTTAAAAAGTGAACTGAGTATTGAGACTAGAAAAGGAAGGTAAAAAAAGTTTTTTGACAATTTTTTGAAATTCAACCTTGAAATTGAAGCTGAGGAAAATGAGCCCAGGCTTTAGAATTTCACTCATACTTCTTTCTGTTACAAGGAAAGATGTTTAGATACTCAAATAAGAGGAAATGGTAGCATATACGATGTGAACATGGGAGAGTTAAGTCTATAGAACTTCTGTTAGGGATGAGGGATGAGGCTACACCCTCTCAGCAATATTCCATTTAAGGCTATTCCAAATCTTTTTCCATCTAGAGAATCCTAAATTCTGTGATATCTGGGCCTGAGACAACGGACAGATGTAGAAGTAAGTATATGGCAGTTTAGTAGAGATTGCATAGTAATCATTTAGTTAACAAAGATTATGTTCCAAAAGTGTTTATTACCAGAGGTAGAAATTATATAGGATGAATAGGGTTATTTTCTAAGATATCAGACCTGAGTATATAATTTAAATATGAATTAAATAATGGCATATGTTGAAAAAATATATAGTATACATAGTGAGGAATAAGCAGGGTTAAGGTTAAGGGGAAAGGAGAAGAGATAATTTCTGTTTGAGATACGGAAATGGGAAGAGACCAAGAGGACGAGCTGGTTCTGCAGGTCCTTGCCAGATATGATGGGTTCCTTAGCCTTTCCAAGCTAGTTTCGGGCATCATTAGCTATTAAGGAAACACAAGATAAGGTGGGAGAACTGTGAGACTTCTCTGATTTCTTTTCCTTTCTATTAAGAACCAGATCAAGTTTATGCTACCCTGTGTGGGCTATTTTTATGGAAGCAGCATGATATGTGTAGGAAGAGGTCATCAATAGTGAAATATATATTAGATAGAGAGTATATTGATGGATATCGTAAATATTTTATAAATAGTCTCTACTCCAGTTTTTTCATGAACACATGTGAACACAGTGATACTTTAGCTCAGTTCAATGTATACTCTAGCCAGAACAATACTTTGGGCTATGAATTGAGCCAGAATTGCTTGGATGATTTTTGAAAATTAAAAAGATATTTTTGTTATAAAGGAGCTTTGTTTTAAGAGACGTGCTTAACTGGGGTAGTCCGAAATGAGTAGATGAGAAATTGTCCATATTGACAAATTGGTGGCTGGTACCACTCAGTCTGTAGCTCAGTGATCCAGGACTTCAGGAAAAAAGACGTCGAATTATCCCTGACCTCCAGTGTAATCTTCAGCATTTCCTATTTATATTACATGCAATTCACATTAAAAAGTCTTTTCTCCTCTTAGGATAGTATAGCTAGGTCAGAGAAAGTTAGTCATTGGGTTGCTTTCCTAATGCCTAGTGAGATCTTGGGAATCAAGAAAGTAAGAGTGTCATTCGCAGTGAACACAAGTGAGCAGTTTTGATTTTGCACCAGACTGGGTGAAGAGACCGGAGGAGGCAGGACAGCGTGGGACAGGGCTACGAAAGGAATGTGAGAAAATACTAAATGCAAACATTGCCTGTTTCAAGGTTTATCTAGAGCATTATTTCTTAACCATTTTTTCATTGTTGACCATTCAGTTAAATTTAATCAAATCTAATTAATTAGTAACAGATTTAATTAATCCAATTAATTGATTAACTTTAAGTTCTTCCTAATGAAGGGGAATTCAATAGTAAATAAATTGTTTTTCAGATAGAGTTGAGCTTTAGAGGACCACAAACCATTGTTTGTTTGTTTGTTTGTTTTATCCCCCTAAAACCAGTTTCTACCACCTTTGGAAGAGTAATATCCTCATCAAGAATGCATCATCTGCAGTTAGGCTTTCTAGGAATAGGGCAACTAATGTGCTTTCTTTTTAGTCTGCTGCCAGATTTGAAAGCTTAGTCTAGGACTATAAATGGTCTGTACATTATGGGTTAAGTGAGGCATTTGTGAACCTACTCAGAATCTTAACTCCCTTTATAATATCATTTCTGTGGAAACTGTATTTTTAAATCCAAGAAGCTCACTAAAATTAACTCTTGGAAAATACAACCTATTTGTAAGATTGTGATATTTACTAGCTTTAAATTATATAAAGAGTGAAGACTTTGTAAAAGCTCAATATTGAGCTAAGTATTGAAGGAAGAGATGGCCATAGAATAGCAGAAGAACTGGCTGGATATTTTAGGCAGGAAGAATATACATCATCTCAGACCTCATTTATATCCTCAACCTTAAAATGACATGAAATGTCTTTCAACTGTATTTACTAGTCATGAAAAAATAAATTTTTCTTTAATGTATATATATTTAAAACTAGAGGGAACTTTAGGCAATACTTTTAACTTTTTGGACATATTTTTACTTTTTTAGCAGTCTACTAATCTCTAAAGATCTTTGCAAATGTTAAAATATTCAAGATATATTTTTATATGAATTTGTCCTTTGCCACTTTGACTATATCCACAGGAATAACTACATGCTACCAAATGCCACAGTGCATTCACTATGGCAAATACTTCAGTACTTACGTCATCAAATATATCCACCCAGCCTCATGAGCTGAGTACTACTGTCTCCATTTTTTTTTTTTTTTTTTTTCCGGATGAGGGATGAGGATTATCTTTCTCAAATTTTGTTCTCAGATTTTTGAACAAACCCTCTTGTTTTTATGTTGTCATTGTACCTCCTCGCCCTAGGCCCTCATACCTGACTTTGGCAGTTACTTAGTGCACTAGCAGTTTACTTTTGTTGCCACCAAAATTAGTTAATTCTAATAGCTAATTAAGCCATGCATTTATATTGATGTCATGGTCTCTTCTCTATTGTGACATGGGTCATTGAGATAATTCTAGGGGCTCTCTGTTTTGGGAGAAGATAGGCTGCTTCATACAGTAATAGAGGTTCTGTTGTATAGAAAAGAATTATAATTTACAGTTTCTACATAATTCTGAGGACCAAAAGAACTAATACTGAATTATAATTTGAACAGTTGGAGAAAATATTATAATCTCATTTTGTATTTGCATATTTTGCTGTATATTTTCTTTTTTATTGCTTCTTACAGGATAACCATACATATATTGTCTTAATCATTTTGTTTATCCTCAAATAGGCTGTTTTTGTTAGCAACTACTTTCCCAATACATGATTACTTTTAGTTAGAAAATTTTGTTATATATTTATGAATTAGCATTTTCATTGAGGTATAATTTATGTACAGTGAAATTTACTCTTTTTTAGTATAAAGTTCCAGGAGGTTTGGTGAATGTTTATAGTTGTGTAACCACAACTGCAAACATATAGAAAACAGTTTCATCACCATCCTTCCCAAATTCCTTTATGCTTCTTTGTAGTCTTCCTAATCTCTGACAATCACTGATAAATTTTCTGTTTCTATTTTTTTTGCCTTTACCAGAATTTCGTATGTATGGAATTATCATAAACACCATTTTTTAAAAAGATGCCTTTCTCCATTGAAATGCATTTGTACCTTGTTGAAAAATCTACCCCGCCCTTCTACCCCGCCCTTCGTTCCCACCTTGACTGTCTGGATGACATCACTCTGTTTCCTGGAGTCCTGGTAGTTGACCACTTTATTCCTCATTGCCATTTCGAGATCATTCTTCTCTCTTCCCTAAGTATTCCCAGTTTTGACACTCACTTAGCTATCATACTGTATACTTACCACCTTTCTTTGTCCAGTCATCTCTGAAACCCCACTGCTCCCTGTGCTTGATGGTGTTGCTGCTGGCTCCTTGTAATTCTGTAACATTAAACCTGTGGTAATTCTGGGGGATTTCAATATCCACACAGATTATCCATTCAGTACCCTGCCTTTCGGTTTTTGACCTCCTCTTCTAAAATATCTTGTGCGCTCTATCCTACTTTAGCCTCTCTTTCTTATAGTTAATACTTTGACCTTCTCCTTACCCAATAACTGCATATAATCCAATAATCTCAGTTTCAGGCATTCCACTCTGACAACACCTCCTACCTTGCCTGTGTACTCTCTCAGGTATTCAGATCCTACAATTGTCTGACCTGATCTGTTGCTCCTACTGCCTTTCCCCTTTCCCTTGTATTCTGCGTTCCTTCTTTTCCTTTTTTTTTTTTTTTTTTACCCAGCTTTAAATTAGTCCTTACAACATTTGTAACCATTTCCTTGCATGTCTCGGTTCCCTCTTTTGCTCCATCATTCTCCCCTGACAAAACCCCGTACCTACTTAAACTGTCCCTGGACTCCACTCTTGCACCCTCACAGCTGAATATGACAGAGGAAAATCATGCTGAATGGTTTCACTTTACTGTCATGACCACTAAACCCAAGAAGCTGCCTAAAAATTATACTGTATTTTCCTCATTCACACTCTCATTCTTCTAGAACAAGGGTTGGCAAACTTTTAAAGGGCCAAATAGTAAAAATTTTCAGCTTTGTGAGCCATAAGGTCTCTCACAATTACGTAACTCTTTTGTGACCTGAAATCAGCCACACATCAAGGGATAGGCATGGCACACTCTTTCCCCACTAAAACACTCTCTTTACCTGTCTTCCAGGACTCACACTTTTCCGGATTTCTTTTACCCTCTGGCTGTTCCTTCTCCATCATTTGAACTGGTCACCTTTAAATGTTGGAGCCCATTCAGGGCTCAGTTCTCTGATCCCTTCTCTTTTCTAAATACCTTCAATCCCTGGATGATTTCATCTCATTCCACAGCATTACTAGCCATATATTGATTACTTCAGAATTGTTATATCCAGTCCAGATAACTCTGCACGACTTGTTTATCCAACTACTTACTCAGTACCGTCACTTCAGTATCTAATAGGCATTTCCAATGTAACATGTTCCAGGGACAGCTCCAGATCTTCCCTAGTCCTCCTCTTACAGTCTTCCCATTCCCAGTAAATGCAAGCTCCCTTCTCCTCATTGCTCAGACCAAAAACTTTGGAACCTTTCTTAGTGTCTCCTCACTTTGAGCCTTCAGCTGGTTCTATTGGTTCTCCCTTCGAGGTAGATCCAGAATTTGACCACATCTTACCTCTTCCACTGCTAACATTCTGGCATGATCACTTTCCTGGATTAATGCAATAGTCTCTTAACTAGTTTGGCTCCTGCCTTGCCATTTCTTCAGTCTACTCTCAACATAGTAGCTGTAGCAAATCTTTTACTACAGAGGATTCATGTCCCTCTTATAATAAAAATGCTTCAAAGTCAAGTCCTTAGAATAAGCCACAAGAACCCTGAGTGATCTGGCACTGCATTCCTCTCTGACCTCCCGGTTCTTCCACTCCAGCTTCTTCCACTCCAGCTACTTGGTTTCCTTATACTTCCTCAAACACAGCAGCACACACCTGCCTCAGGATCTTTGCAATTGTTAGTTTTCTCTGCCTGGAATGCTCTTTCTCCAGATATGCCCTTCACCAGCTCTGCTCCCTCAACCCCTCAGGTCTTTGCTAACCTTTTCAGTTAGGCCTGCCCTAACTACCCTGCTCAAAATGGCACCGCTTCCCCATGCCATCTCCACATTTCCTATCCTTTTTTCCTTCTTTATTTGTCATTATTAAATTTGTGATTATTATCATATCATAGCATATGTTTTACATTGATTTTTGCCTGTCTTAACTGGAATGAGAGCTCCATAATGGCGGGGATTCTTTTCTATTTTAAGTTACACATTCCCAATGCCTAGGGCAGTTCCTGGGACATCGTAGGTACTCAGTACATAGCTGTTGAATAAATGTATTTTTATAGATATTTGAGGTGACGTATTTTTTTTTCTATTTTAGTCTTTGTTAAATTTATGTAAGTAATAATATGAGTGGATATCAAGAAAAGGAAGTATGTGATCAGACTCTCCATATGCTTGCTCATATGCATAAGTAATTCTTATAGCCATGGTGTCAGTACAGTCTTAACTTCTTTTGTTGCTCAATATCATACCATATCATTTCTCTTATTTTCATAAGTCTCTAATCTTTGTAATATTCCCCATAGCCAAAATTTCATATAGACTTAGTATATGCAGCTTTTTCCTTCCTTTTGAAGATATATCTGACATAAAATGAAAATGAAAATTTATCTGGCATACATTCTGACTTAAAAAAGTAAAATAATACCTTCTAAACTGCAGCCTGTTACTAGTAATAGGTATTAACTTATTCAGTCTAAAAAGTCTGCCTGACTGGCTTAGTGAGGTGGGCTGAATTTTTAATGCTTTCACCAATGTGGAAGAATTCAAGTTTATGGAATCAGTGGAAACTTCCAGAGTAATGGGAATTACCACTGTACTTGTTTTTAAAAATGATGTAAAAATTGCCCTAGATTAATTATACACTTGACTAAAGATTCAGGTGATTAGGTGGAAACTCCTGGAGGGATCCAAGGTGCCCATGGAACCTTAAACTCAGTATTTCCAAAATCACATCAAATCTGTGCTGATTTGTCTCATATTTTCTTTCTTGCTTCACGGTGACATCTACCAAGTTACCTTAGTTTAAGACAATTGAGGGCGCTCATGGCCACACTCTAAGTCAGAGTGGATGCCCAGCCCTCTCTTGCCTACACCAACCTTACCTCTTCTGCTGTCCTTGCACTTGAACTTAAGCCTCCTTAGGCTTAAACGATAATGAACTTACTGCAGTATTCCATCATACCAAGTATACTTGCATGCTTGTGCATACACTGATTCCCCTACCTTCTTATTTACTAGGAAAATTTCTATTTCTCCTTCAAGTCTCAGCTTAAGCCTTTTCTTGGCACTGCTTCTTCTGACCATGCAGGATTCGTTATACCCTGAGCTACTTCTGTATCCTATCCATAATCATATGTGTGTCTCCCACCTGTACTAAAATTTACATTGTAAGGGTATTCACTTACTCATCTTTGATCCTCAATGACTGGGGTCTGTTATTCTGTTCTGAAAATATAAGGCCTTTTAGTAAATATTGTGTGTATTTGTAGAATACATTAAAAGCATTATATATTGATGGACTTCAAACTGATTCCTCATTGTTCTTTTTTCCCATATGTTCCTTATCAATTTTAAGTCCCTTTAATGAGTCTTTTCCTTTCTTTTTCTCCTGTCCCATTTGTTTTTCCTCAGTTAAATAAATCACTTCTCAACTGTGTTTGGCTTTTTTATCACCTGTTCTACATGGACTATGCTCTCTCCCGGGAATTTAAGCCATCTACTTTTCATTTAAGTAAGCCTTGAGATTTAGTTCCGAGAAGTCTTTTCACATCAGCCAGGTGCAATTTTGTTGTCTTTCCTCAATCCACCTTGTCTGTACATGCAGTTTCCATGACTCATTTCTCATTCTTTATCACATCACATACTTTTTCCTCATTGTTTGCTCAGAGGTATACAGTCATAAAATCTGAGTTGAAGGAGACCTTAGAAGATTTTTTTTTTTGCTTTCACTCAGTGCAGGAATCAACTCTAGAGTTTGTCTAGTTGATGATTTACTGTGTCAGTTGTTTGAACCCCCCTACAGCCAACAGTAGCATCCCTCCATGGGGCAGCCCATTCCACTCTTGCTATATAGTTCTAGTCCTTCAATAATTTGTCTTCATTGTGCCAGATCTACCTCTTTATTCATGGGTCTAAGTTTTTCCCTTGAGAGATTCATTTCCAGAAGACCGATTATAGGTGTTTGAGTATACTTTGCTTTCCTTTGATGGGGCAATAGGCTAGCAATGTTGGGGGAAAGTCAGATTTCCTTAACCACAGCACTAGAAAGTAATTTTTAGAAGGCCTAGAAACTTATATGTAAGACACGAAATCATAAACCAACTTGGAAAAAATTTAGATGTATTTTTTTTTTAAACCTCAGGATATGGAAAGATTTTCTAAGCTTTACATTTAGAGTAGAAACCATAAAGGAAAAGATTGATAGATTGGACTCTATGAAAATTGAAAAGATCAGTGACAAATCAGGAAAATATATTTGCAATACACATGACAAACATAGAGTTATATTCAGTGGCTCTTCTTAGAGAAAAAATGGAATACCCTGATAGGTAAGTTGGGAAAAAACATGAATAGGTTATTTATGAAAATATACTATATAATTTTCAGGCCAATAACTTGAAATAAAATGTTCAAAATACCAGAAGTCAAATGACCTTATCAGTTTTTGCCTATCAAATTGACAAATACTTAAAAATTGTTAATTCTTGTATTAATTACTAATGAAAAGGACACCTTATTTTTATATACTAATATTAGAAATGTAAGCAGGTACAGCCTTTTTGAGGGGCAGTTTGGCAGTATATTTATAACTTTGACCAGTAATTGCATTCTAGGAATTTATGAGGAAATTACAGATGTACAAAATAATTGATGCTTATATAGGTGTGTCCCTTTGGATTCTCTGGGAAGCAGATGCTGAACAGTTAGGAGTGTTAGAGATTGATTAGGAGTGGAAGTGGGGAGGAGAAGTGATGCCTGTGAAAGAGAAAGGGGGAAGAAACTGAACTGGAAAGGACAAGCTTTCAGGCCCTGGTGCAGATCTTGACAGTTGTGAAAAGAAAGGTGAGCAAGCAGAATCCGGTAGAGAGAGCGCCTCAGAGGCCTTGCCTATCTGGCAAAGTCTGGACCAGGCCAGTGGAGAGCTTCGACTGCCTGTTAGTTTTGCCTGCTTAGGGCAGAAGTAGCAGGTCCCTGATACCCTCACTGTGCTCAGTCCTCGGCTATGGCCTGCCTGGGAAAATAGTGATGTTAGGTCCAGTACTGTGCAGATCCTGAAGGCTCTGCAGCTGAAGACTGTCAGCTAACTGTACTCTTTCGTAGCCAAAGGGCAAGCTTTTGCTCCAGAGGAGATCTAAGTGGAGCACCACTTTGGCTGCCACAAGGAAGATGTTTATTGCAGTGTTATTAAAACAACACAATTAGAAATAGTATTGTTTCCTATAATAAACATGAAATACTCTTTTTTCTAATTAAGGGGGGAAGGTAATTTCAAAATAAGATTACATTTGTATTTTAACCAGCCACATAATACTGTAAGCTTTTGTTAAGCTTGAAACCTTCCTTTTTTTGTTTTGTTTTTTTTTTCCATGAAACATTATCAAGAATTTCCTCATCTTGATGATATTTTCAGGCTGAATATTAGACTTCATAATTATCATTTAGTTTTTGTATTTATTAGAGATGATGGTAAAATTGCGGTAAAATTGATATATTGATGTGACTTGGAATACCCTAGGCGGCCCTAGACTGAGACTCTCCTGGGAGAGATCCAGGCAGGGCATGCACTCAGGAGGCCTTTTATTACCCAGTCCCATTGACTTCATTTGAATTCTTTTTCCCTGGGTTGGAATTAGCATCCACTTCTAGAATCATCCTCTGCATAATTCGAATAAGGTAATATTACTACTTATTTTAGGAAAATTTTAGATTAGCACTATTAACTTTATTTTAAAGTTTCCTTAACCTGAAGATTTAATAAATTTATTTTAAAGAATGAGTCTGTTGAACCTTTCAAAGTATTGTTTTAAGCCAACGAACTCTGCCCTCTCAAAATCCATGAAATAGGCCCGGATAATTATTTTGATCACTCTCTGCTTTTCATTCTCCCTTAACATTTTCATTTGTTTTCTTTTTCTTTCTTTCTTTCCGTTCTTTCTTTTTTATTTTTTTATTTTTTTGGTCCTAAAAGACTCCAAGAAACACCAGGGGACAATTTGAAAACTTCGATTCTAGCTCGGATTAATTTTATAAAGATAAAAGTTGTGGGAAAATGAAGTTAAAATGAAGCTGTTTTAAAGTCAAGTCAGAATTTTGTTCCTCTAAGGCTCATTGTTCTACCTAAAGAGAGGCTTAAGGTAGTTCCCAAGTAGGGTAAGGAAAGTTGTTATCTAGGGCCCTGATAAGAGTGAAAGAGTCACCAGATGTTTTCCCATAATTGGCTCAACAAAAAAGGTCATCTACCCCATGTCTCCCAAGAGACCCCAGGACAAATTCTATGCCACCTCTCTTGTATTGCCCATACTCCCCAAACTGAAAGTTTGAAGAAAGTAGAGAACCTGATCTTCCTCCAGCTACCCCAGAATGTTCTAGCACTTTTTTCTGTGATTCATTATATACTACAACTTCTTAAAAAAGATAAATATGAGTTAGATTTTGCCAAGGAGTTAAAGGAACTGTATAAGTTTTTTCTTTTTAGGTGGTAACTGTATAGATTTAACTCTATGTGTGCTTCTGTATTATGATGTATATATGTATTTAAAATAAAAAAAAAGGAAACTGTGATTGTGTAGTCAAGTGTAGGTAATGATTTTGTTAGTCTTCCTTGTGCCTTGGAATTATATTATGATTGCCTGTTATGAGTTTGTGTTTTTCCGAGATAAGTTCTTAAGGTCAAGGGCCATGTCTTACTCCTGAGACCCTAGTACCCATCATAGTGATTTGCACACAGAAGTAGGTGCTCAGCGATAGAATAGACTAGAATTCCACTTCCAGATGTTTATTTGTTTGTTTTAATTAAGTATTTACCTCTAGAGGACTGGTTCATCTCTTACCCCCTTGTTATTTTACCTTCAATAATGTCCCGTTAATTTATTAAAAACTGTTTTCATTCTAAAACTTGTTTTAGAAATTTGACTAGTCAAGTAGTATCAGTGGAAAATATTAAAAACAATGATTTATAATATTTTTAAGTGACTCATTCATACTTCTTGATCAAAACATTTATCCACAGAGATTTTGAGTAGGCTTTTGGGCAGGTGTTCAGAAACACAGAAAATGAATAAACCAAAGCATATATTTGATATGAACTTACATAAATGATAGAAATATAATCTAGCTTTTATTAGTCAAAGTTTAAAGACAAAACCTATCTTATTTTTTTCCTAAACAAACTTTACTTATCTAACAAACTGCTTACTGAGCAACATTTCACGAAAATCTAGTCATGCTATCCATTATATTAAAAACCCAAAACTTTCTTCCTGTATTTTCATTAAAGTTCCATAGTTGATAAGTGGAAATAACACAACTAACACAGCCTTCAGTTAATTAGATGTGTGGCACCTCACTTCCATCACTGTTTCGAGCAATTAACATGTTACATTAGGAAGTAACACTGAGCATGGAATGTTCTACTCTCTGATTCAGTTTAATGCAAGCAAGGCTCTGAACAGGACTCCTTAGCAGATGTTTTCTATGGCACTTCTTTGCCTTTACCAACAAATGGATACTTTAAACTTCCCCAGTCAGCTACTCATCTATATTGTCCCAAATCTGTTTCTCAACCTTATTCATAACAACGAACCTTTTTTTCCTTACCAGACTCATAACCACTACTTACTTTCTCCAGATACAAAATTCTGTCTCCATTCTGGTGCTCAGGGTTTTTTTCTACCTTAAATGCCACATCATCTGATGCTCTACCACTTTTCTGACTCAGTGCAATATCACTGTCTTCTTTGAAAATTGCTTTGGCCTTTAATCATCTCTCCTTTCTCCAAATCTCTGTAACTACCACCACCACTCTTTCCTAGTCACTCTCACTTTTCTGCCCCGACATAGTAGAGGGACATGATCTACTGCTTATGTGCCACACATTGACTGGGGCCTTGGGGCCTTATTAGAATGGCAGGGGGCTGGCTGGAGGAAGTAAGGTGAAGTGTATTGACAGTTAAAAACAAAACCTTAGGCCAGTTCTGATGGTGCTTTGTATCATTATGTACTGCTTACTTTTTAAATTGTGAAAACACAGCCAATATGTGTATTCTATATAGGAGCATCTTCCAATTGACAAGAGTTATTTCATGTTGGAACAGTATGTTCAGTTAGCTACTCAGGATTTCGCAACACTGTATGTATAGTGGTTACTTAACAAGGCTAGTCTTCCAAGGCTTAGATTATTCAGAATGCACCAGAGGAATATTATTGTTAGCAGTCTGTAAAACCTAGTCATGAAGTATACCTGTGTGTCCGTGTGGAAATGTAATCACAGTCCCAGTGGCAGGCGGAGGAGCTGTTTGAGGCTCCAGAAATACCACTTCCTTGCTGCAGCGGTAAGGTTCTCCCTTTCATCATACCTGTGGGCAAGGCTGTGCATTGCAGCTTAAGTCATTGTAATTAAAGACTACAAGACTGCTTAAATAAAGATAGAACATCCATATATACTGTAGTATACAGAACAGAATGCTATACGATAGAATGAGGTAGATCTTGGGTACTAGTATAACATCTCCAGGATAATTAAGTGGGGAAAAAAACACAATATAGAGCAATAGGCCACTACTATTCATATAAATGAGAGGTCTGCATATTCACATGTGCTTATACATACATTGTCTATCTCTGAAAGAATACATAATCTGGTGGCCTCTGGAGAGGAGAACTGAGATACTAGGGAATCAAGGGTAGGAAGGGAACTTGTTTTGCAGTGTGTTCTCATTGGCACGGTTTGCATTTTTTTCTGGTATACATCCATATTAATATTACCTTTTAAAAAAGCATACATTTCCTTAGCATCTTATACTGCACTCAAAAGTAGGGTAGCAGTGCCTTTTGAGGTAGCATTGCTTTGAAATTTGCACAGTTTCTCTTACACTTCTCTTCCCGCATTCCTTACTTTTGCAAACATAGTGAATATGTATTTGGTTTACACCTTGGAGTACTAGAAAGAACACCAGCTTTGCAGTCAGATCAGACCTATGCCTACAGCTTATTGGCTGGTATTATTTGGTGTAAGTTATTTAACCTTTCAAAATCCTAGTTTTCTCCTGATGCTGTGGGAACATATAGCTCAGATCTGTTCTGAGAATTAAATAAGAAAATGTACTTAATGTGCTAGCATAGTGACGGGCACGTATATAAATGATAGTATATATATAAATGACAATTATTTGTGTTTTAATCGGATAACTAAGGGACTTGTTCAAATGTTAAAATCTCTGCTTTCCCTACTGTCCTGAAATTGGAGCACTAACTTTTCTATTTCCCCTGGCATGCTACAGTGGAGTATATCTAATTTTGAGGGCCTTCTTGGCTCCTAGAGTATTTTTTTAAGTGAAATAGCTTATTTTTCTTTTTTATTCCTATACAGTCTTTCAGATAAAAGTAATGTTCTTTGTCCTCCTGGATAAAAATGAGAGTTTACGGTTTTGTTTTGTTTTTTACAGTTTTGTGTGTGTGTGTTTATGTGTGTGTGTGTGTGTGTTTATGTGTGTGTGTGTGTAAGCGCATAATGTATATTATGTTGAATATATTATTTACTTATGCAGTTATCTAGCCAGCAAGAAAACTACAGTTTTAAAAATGAGTCAGTTGTGTAGATTATAAGTCAAACTTGGTAATAATGACAATATTAGAATTCCTTTTTAATGTGAATATATTATTTAGATATAGGTTTTTTTGAAGTAACATCTGTATTTTCTTTTAATGTTTTCAGCTTTGTCAGTCTAACATGGCAGCAAAATCTTGTATTCCCTCCCAAGTATCTGATGATGAACAGAGAGTGAGTATATCTTTTAAATAGATTAATATTGTACTTCAAATGTCTTTGTGATTTCAAGATAACTCGTCACAGACTTTTGTTTGTACTTACCTTTGAATTAACTTTTATGTTGATTCAAATTAAAAATCAATGATGGATTGCATAATTGTTGAGTGTCCACGGTGTCTGTATCTTACGCAATATTAAGCAAATTAAAACTTGAACTTTTGCTGGGCACTTATGCAGAACCTGGTAGATGTAGAGAACTCCTTCAGTGATGAGTGTAGGAGGTTGCTGGCCAGTCCTGTCAGATGCCTTCCTGAGTGCGAGATCAGAACTAAGTGTTTCCAGGGTCCTTTTAAATGTGCCTGGATAGGAGGGAAGTGTTTTGGTAATTCATATTAAAATTTATATTTAAAAAGAAGAAGTAAATTTAACCTGGTGAAAGAGAGTTGTCGATTTTTAAAAAAAAAATAAAATTGCAAATAGAAGCATGAGTAATACAATAAGATTAAATAATTTCCTTTAGTTCTGTGCTCCAATAAGTCTCTCCTTAATTTTCCCTCTTTGTCTACATGTGCTAAGGTTCCCACAGTTTTGATAAATAGTAATTTGACCACCAAATTGCCATCCTTTTAATTTTTCTTTCATTGGTAATAATAGTATATTTCATCTTTATTTTTTTATCACCTTTTTGAATATTTCTTAATCTGCCTTCTACTACATTGCTGAAACTACTGTCACAATCACTAGTAATTTTTTTAGTGACTAACTCATTGAGTGGTCATTGCTTATTCCTTATTTTGTCTGGCCCCTCTTCATTAAATTATGATGACCAGTCCATATTTTTAAAAAGCTTCTTTTGTTTCCATGACATTAAAATTATATAGCCTTAGAGCCAGAGGGATTCTATAGGCCATTTAGTTCAACTTTTATCTGATAAGCTTACCCAACAACTTTAATCTTCTTGAATACTTTCATGACTGGGAAGCATAGCTTTTTTTCTCTCTCTCTCTCTTTTTAATCATGAAGATACATGCTTACATGACTAAAAAGGATTTAAAGGGCACAAAATAAAATAGAATATACTGGTTTTCTGTTGCTTCATAACAAATTGCTTATTAACTCGCAGTAGGTGAGAAAGCCTGGCACAGGGTCTCTGCCCAGGGTCGTACATTCAGATTGTTGGCTGGCTGGGTTATCTCGAGGCTCCCCTTCCACACTCTTTCAGGTTGTTGGCAGAATTCAACTTCTTGCTAGCTGGTTGCTGTCAGCTCCTATAGATCATTCTTTGGTCCTTGCCATGTGGCTCCCTCTTATCCATACAGCAAGGGAGAACTCAGATCCACTTCATGCTTCAAATCTTTTCACCTGGAACTTCTCAGTCCTTTTTAAGGGCTCACCTAATTAGGTCAGGTCCACCAATGGTAATCTTCCTTTCTAAGATTAACTGATTTGATACCTTAATTATGTCAGCAAAATCCCTTTACAGCAGCACCTAGAATAGCGTTTGCTTGAATAACTGGAAAGTGTGAGTTTACCAGAGGCCATGAATCTTGGAGTCCATCATAGAATTCTTCCCACCATGCGTAGTAAAAAGCAAGTCTTTCCCTTACATCCACCTCTAAGTTCACTCCCCATTGGTAACCGCTCAATAGTCTGTCACAACAGTTTGAGACATCTTCATCCATATTCTTGTATACATGAGAATACATGAAAAAAATACCTTTTTTTTAAAACTCAACTCACAGTAAATAAATCACTGTTTATATATTTATCTTTTTTTAAGTTAAATTTATTGGGGTGACATTGGTTAATATAGATACTTAGCTTTTGAGATTTATCCATGTTGTGATATGCATCAGTAGTTTAGTATTCTGTTATATTGGATATACTGCAGTTTATCCATTCACCAGTTGTTGGACATTTGGGTTGTTTCCAGGTTTTGACTATTTGGAGTAAAGCTGCTCTGGACATTCATGCAGATGTCCTTGTGTGGGTGTATTTTTTATTTGGATACCTAGAAGTGAGGTTTTTGGTTGTATAGTAATATGTATTTAACTTTATAAGAAACTACTCTCCTATTTTCCAAAATATCTATACCATTTAGCATTTATGCCAGCAAATTTATCAGAGTTCTAGTTGTTTTTCATCATCTCCAACACTTGACATTATCAGCCTTTCTAATATTAGTGGGCATTTGGTGGTATCTTATTGTAGTTTTAATTCACATTTCTCTGATAACCAACATGTTGAGCATTCTTTCATTTGCTCATTGGCTATTTTGTTAATCTTCTTTGTGAAATCAGTTCAGGTCTTTCACCCACTTAAAAAAATGGAGTGTCTTATTAAATCATATGAATTGTTTATACATATGCATTTGTATTATATAAATATACATAAATGTATGCATAAATATGTTTTATATAATTACCTAATCCTTGATAATCACAGTTTTTAATTTTGATGTAGACAGTAACATATTATCACAATACCACATTTCATGATGGTTGTAACTTATGATTAGGTAGTGTAAGTCCTTCAGCTTTGTTCTTTTACAAAATTGTGTTTGCTATTCTAAATCTGCATTTCCATATAAATTTTAGAATCAGCTCATCAGTTACTATATTGACAGCATATAGTTGGATTTCGCTCTTTTATCCAATCTGACAGTTTCCTTCTTTTGATTGAAACGTTTAAACCTGCACTGTCCAGTATGGTAGCTACTAGCCACATATGGCTATTTAAATTTAAATTAGTTAAAATTAGATACAATTTAAAAATCTTTTCCTCACTTGTATTAGTCACATTTCAAGTGCTTAATATCTGCGTGTAACTAGTGGCTACTTGTTGCACAATGCAGTTACAGAACATTACCGTCACCACAGAAAGTTCTATTGGACAGTGCTGGTTTATATCATTCATACTTAATTTAATTATAGATATTGTTGGGTTTAAGTCTACCATTTTGCTATTTGTTTTCTATTTGTTCCATTTGATTTTGTGTTTTTTTTTTCTTTTTGTGCCCTTTGGATTAATAGAGTATTTTTATGATTGCATTTTATCTCCACTATTGGCTTATTAGCTATACCTCTGGGTTTTGTTTTTTTTTTAAATAGTGATTGATACAGGCTTTAACTTACACACACTACCTTCAAACAATATTATAGTACTTCATGTATAATACGGAAACCTTACAACGGTATGTCTCCATTCTCCCCTCCTATCCTTTGTGCTGTCATTATCATACATTCTACTTCTCCGTGTATTATAAATCCTGTAATACATTGTCATTGTTGTTTTAAACATACGATTATATTTTCAAGAACTTAAAACAAGCAAAAAGTTCTTTTCTGTTTACCCATATTTTTACATTTCTGGCAGTCTTCATTCCTTTTTTATAGATATGAGTTTCCATCTATTGTCATTTTCCTTTCTCTTGAAGAACTTTTAATATCTCTTATACTGAAGGTCTGCTTGCAGTAGTTTCTCAGATTTTGTTTGTCTCAAGAAGTCTTCATTTCTGTTTTGTTTGTAAAGTACATTTCCATTGCATATAGAATTCTTTTTCTTTTTACTGATGTTGTTCTGTTGCCGTCTGGTTTGCATTGTTTCTTATGAGAAAACTGGTCATTTTATATGTTTTTTACTTGTGTTGCTTGTACAGTTTTCCTTTATCCTAGTTTTTAAACAGTTTGCTCTGACCTGCCTAGTTGTGGGTTCCTTTGGATTTTTGTGTTTGTAGTTTGCTGAAATTCTTGGATCTCTTGAGTTCATGTTTAGAAAATTGGAAAATTTTCAGTTACTCTTACTTAGATATTTCCTTCCTCTCTTCCCCTGTCTGCCTCCTCCTTTCCATCTGGTATTCCAATTATAGATATGTTAGACCATTTGATATTGTTCCATAGTTTTTTGAGGCTCTGTTATAATTTTATCTTTTCTATGAGAGATTTTTAGGTTGGATAAATAAAAATGTTTAGCTTGGATAACTATCAAACAGAACTTCCTTCCATTGTTTGATCTGCTGTTAATACTATTCAGTAACTTTTTTATTTCAGATGTTGCATTTTGCCATTCCAGGAATTTCATTTGTTGCCTTTTGTTATTATTGAGAATTGACAGATCTCATAATCCCTGTCATGTCACCTGTTATATTCCTGTAGAAAAAGAATATGTTTTTCTTCTTTAGCATGTTTGTCATAGTTATTTTAAAGTTCTTATCAGCAAATTCAACATTTGGTTTATTTGTGGATCTCTTTTTGTTGACTTTTTTTCCTTGACTATGAATAATATTTTTCTGTTTCCTTCTATGTAGTAATTTTTGATTGTATAGTAGATATTGTGGATGATACATTGTGGAGGGGTTTTCTTCATTTAAAGAGTGTTGACCTTCTAGCAGGCAGTTAAATTACTGGTTGTTCACACTGACCATGTTGAGCCTTTGTTATAGGCTTTGTTAGGGCAGGTCTTCAGTTGTGCCTTCTCTACTAAGGAGCATTTCTGATTCCTGGGATGTGATTCTTACCTAACACGTGGCCCATGTAGGTTTTCAGTGGAAAGCCTTATGTGTTTACCAAGACTCTTTAACTTACAGACTTAAAATTCAAGCTCCCAAGGGTGGCTCTTGAAAACTGCTTAGCTTCTTCCAAGCCCCATTTCCCTCCTGTGAAGCTTTTTGTATTCCCCCTATACATCTGCAGGTCAGGAGTCAGCCAGAGATTTGAAGAGAATGTATTTGCAGTTTTGGACTCCCTTCTTTCTGGTATTTTCTCCTTCAATTTTCAGCTGATCTGCCTGTCCTTGTCTCCAGCTGACTTCTCAGCCCAGTAAGACTGCCACTGCCATCTTCAGTTCTGTCTTCTTTGTGCAGCAGTGCCTGAGGAGTACCCTCGGGGGAAAGCTAGAAAATATGCATCTCACCTTACATTCCCTGCAAATGTGTAGGGGGAATACAGAAAGCCTAGCAAGAGGGAAATAAGACTCTTCAGTCTCCCCTCCAGTGTCTGCCTGCCTTTGGTTGCACTCCAGTGACTTGAAAGAATTGATTATAATTTTTACCACCAGGGAGGTAACTGTGACATAAGTTATTCTGCCATTACTGGGCGCTGGAACTGTATCTATACTTTTATATTGTACTTTTTAGGTTAACATTTTAATAAAAATTAAAATATCATAAACATCTTTAATGATTTTAAACATTCCATTTTGTGAATGAATACTTGGTTGTTTTTCTATTTTGGAAATCAGATATTTTAATGTTATAAATAGTGCTGGACTCATGAAGAGAAGAAATGTATGTTTTGAGGGTCTGGACACAGATTTCTCACAAATTTACTTAATCATTTGTATCTTAGGGTGGTATAATAATCATTAAATCTTTAGTTTCTTTGATAAATTATAATTTTCTTTCAAATTTGTTTATATCCTATCTTAAAAAATGTTTTAAGTAAAAGCTGTTTTGTTTTTAGTAAAAGCTGTCGTTTTGTTTTTCTTCAGCAAAAAAGAGAAAATATTCGTTCTTTAACTATGTCTGGCCACGTTGGTTTTGAGAGTTTACCTGATCAGCTGGTCAATAGGTCCATTCAGCAAGGCTTCTGTTTTAATATTCTCTGTGTTGGTAAGTGCCAAACTCTTCCTCTAAATTTTTCCTTCATATTCCTTGTGCTCACTTCATGCTTGTAAACTGTATGACGCACATGTTATCAATTTGAGATCATGATCTCAGATTTTTTGCAGTTATTTAAATTCTATCAGTTTCTTTTTTTTTTTTTTTTAGCTGTACTGCTTTAAACTTTTTGTTCTTTCAACATTTCAGTGCTTTCTTCAGAGTTCTGAGTAACTTAGTGTACATACTCATTTTTATGCTCTGCTAATGACTCAGTGGACCACCCTTAGCATGTTTTTCTTTCATGGACAACTCAGTCTTTGAAATATTTGGGATCCTTAAAATCACTCTTAAAATTTCTACAGTTCTGTTTTTCCTAACCTATCCTATATACCTCTTAAATGTACCTTTGTTTCTTTCAGGGGAGACTGGAATTGGAAAATCAACGCTGATTGATACACTGTTTAATACTAATTTTGAAGATAATGAATCCTCACATTTTTACCCACATGTTAGACTTAAAGCTCAGACATATGAACTCCAAGAAAGCAATGTCCGGCTGAAACTGACCATTGTGAATACAGTGGGATTTGGTGACCAGATAAACAAAGACAAGAGGTACATGTTTTCTACTTGCAATAAAACAAGTTTTTCTTATTTCAAGACATTTGCCTTCTTGCCCCATCAACTGTGATTTGATTTTCTGCTATGGAAATCCATACCTTTCCTCTCATACTTTAAATTTTTTAAATAATTCAGCAATATTTTGTTTTCGTTAAGAAATTGACATTAAAAAAAATTTATTTTATTATTAGTTTCAAGTATATGGTGCATTGGTTAGACATTTATATAGTTTATAAAATGATCCCCCTAATTGCTCTTTATCTCTTCTGGCTCTCTACCAAGCTATTATATTAATGCTCACTGCATTCTTATGCCATGTTTCCTCATCCCTGTGACCATCTATCAACTACTAATTTGTATTTCTTTAACCCTTCACTGCTTTCTCCCAGCTTCCCAACCCTCCCTCTACTCTGGCCATCACCAGATTGTCCTCTATATTTGTAAGTCTGTTTTTGATTAGGTTTTTTTTTTTGTTCCTTAGATTTCACATATAAGTGAAATCATATGATATTTATCTTTCTTTGTCTGACTTATCTCACTCAGCATAACTTCTAGGTTCAACCATGTCATTGCAAGTGGTAGGATTTCATTTTTTTTTTAATGTCTGAGTAATAGTCTATTATATATATGAACCATAACTTCTTTATCCAGTCGTCTTTTGGTGGGCATTTAGGTAGATTCCTTGTCTTGGCTATTGTAAATTGTGCTCCCATAAACATAGGTGCATCAATCTTTACGAAGTATTGTTTTTTTTGTTTGTTTGTTTTTTGTTTTGTTTTGTTTTGTTTTGATAAATACCCAGAAGTGTAATTGCTGAGTTAAAAGGTATATCCATTTTTTATTTTTTATTTTTTTGAGAAACCTCCACACTGTTTTCCATAGCAGCTGTACCAGTTTGCAATCCCACCAGTGTATGAGGGTTCCCTTTTCTCCACATCCTTGCCAACACTTGTTTTTCTTTGATTTATTGATGATAGCCATTCTGGCAGGTTTTAAGAAATGGACATTTTTATATCCAGTTGTCTAATTTCTTTGAATCACATTATTAAAATGTGTATTTCAACAGATTATTTTAATCATTTCCTGATATGCTAATTTAAAGTATATTAAGTGATTTGTGCTAATTTCAGCAGGACTTATCTTACTGAGGGGAAGAAAAGAAACAAGACATATAATGGCAAATATATAATGGTCAAATCCATGGTCCATGAATTTCTTTGTGAAATTCTAATCAAATTAGCCAGGTACATTATTAAACATTACAGGAAAGGTTTGATAATGAAATTTCTATTTTATATTATGTCGTTATTTCTCCTGTGGTATTATAATGGTTGATTATAGATTCTGTATGAAATTTAAACTATGAAAGGTAGAAACAGGGTAAAGCAATAACTTATTCTTTTTCCTTTTTTGAAATGTATACATTTTCATTATTAGAGTTAATTTTCTACTTTTCTAAAATTTGCTTTAGAGGGAAAATATTTTGCATAATTGACTATTTTTGTGACTTGTGTTAGCCTTTTAAGCACATTTTTGTGTTCTGCTTTAAATTTCAAGACATGATTTCTGTGGATTTTTGGACGAGGCAGGTTAGTGGCAGAGGCAAAGGCCTGTGACACATTGACTTAAATCTTATTAATTTTAAATAATTTTCTATATAGAGATCTTATTTGGCTTTGCTTAAATTTATCCTTAGATACTTGGCATTTTTATGCTCTCATACATGGTATCTTTTAAAATATTTCATTTTTCTATTTGGTATATAGAAATATAATTGATTTTGCATATGATGACTTATATAAATTCTCTGATTAATTCTAACAGTTCATCTCTAATATTTAGATTTTCTACGTATGTAATAGTATAAACTACAAATAATGACAGTTATATTTCTTCCTTTCCAGTTCTTTTTTTTCTTTTTAAATAAGTTTTATTGATGTGTAATTTACATAGAAAAAATAAAATGCACTGCTTTTTTAAGTGTGCTATTCAGTTAAGTTCAGACAATTACATGGTTTTGTTACCGCCATGACTGTAATGTAGGGAATGTCCACAGTCTCGGGTACTTTTCTTACACGTGTGTGCACATCAGTGTTTCGCCAAAGCCAAGAGGGGACCCTCTCCAGGTCTCTGGTGCTTTCTATTGGTGTCGCTCCCTTCTTTCCAGTGTTCTTGCCTACAAATTCCAGTTGCTTTGGCTTACCTCAACTGCTCTCTTTATCTCCTCAATTCACATTGAGTTGGCCATGCTGTTCTCTCTCTCTTGTGCTATGCAGTGGAAATTTGTCTCCAGGCAGTAACTTGGGGAAATATCATAGAGTTCTTCTCATTTATTTTCCTTCTCTGTGATCACAGTTTTATACTGCCTGTTGTCCAGTGTCTGAAAACCTTTTTTTATATATATTGTCCAAGTTTCTAGTTGTGTAAGATGGGAAGGTAAATCCAGTCCCAGTTACTCCATCAGGGCTGAGGACGGTAGTCTTTATTTTTCTTTCATTCATTTTTAATGCATGACTGCATAGAGCAGGACTTGTAGTATTTTGTTGGATAGTCAGTAGTGATCCTGGGCATCCTTGCCTTGCCTGACTCCAAAGGGAAAGCTTTATTTTTGCCATGGATTGTACTTGCTTTCTCTTTCTTCCTTTCTCTCTCTCTCTTTCTCTCTCTTTCTTGTTAGAATAAGGGAGTTCCTTTATATTATAAACGTTGTTCCTTTTAATCATAAGTAGATATTATCAGATTTTTTTCATTCTGTGAAGCTTGTAATTTCTCACCTTCATTTTTAATAAGGTGAATTACAGTAACTGATTTTCTATTAGTAAATTAACCTTGAAATTTTAGATACCATTTGGTATTTTTATATTATGCTATGTTTGATTTTTTTTTTTTTAGTATTTTGTATCTTATAAGTAAGGTTTTCAACCTTTATTTTCCTCTTATACTTTTTTATTTTTATTTTTTAAAATCAAGCTTATGTTAGTCTTCTGAAATGAGTTTGGAGAGTATCCTCGCCTTCCCCTCCCCGTCTCCCCGCCCCTTCCCGAGGAGCGGGACGGGCCTTGATGTAGGGACACCACCCTCTGCCACTCTCGGCCATACCTCAGGAGTACGGCTCACCGCAGCCCCATTCCACCGCGCATCCCCTCCCTGCCGGCTGAACTCTACTCGGATCCCACTGTATGCCCCGCTCCGCCTTCAGACTCCGAGGCCCAGCAGTGGTGGAAAGATCTGGGACTCCTGGGCGCCTCTCCTGCGGGTCCCGCCACCTGGGGCCCCCTGTCCCGCCCGCCTTCCTCGCGACAGCGAGGTAGCAGCCAGGGCGCCCTTCCCACCATGCGGTGGCGAAGACCAACTGGCGGGCAACAGGGATGCACCCCTTCCCGAGCCCCAGCGGTGAACACCCCCGCCACCCCATCTTCCTGGGGGAAGGGGAGCCGGAGCCCGAGCGAGCCGAGGCAGGGAAAGGCAGCCGCGCACTGCCCGGCCCGCAGATCATTTTTATTAACGAAATTATTGTTAAAAGGGGGCGGGGAGCCCAGGACGCGGGAGAGGGGGCTAGAGACGCAGCTATTTTTATTAAACAGATTATTCCAAAATAATAAAAAAATAAATAAAATGAATTTGAAGACTTTTTCACTCTGTTTTGTGGAAAAATTTGTATAAGATTAGAATTATTTTTCCCTGGAATGATTGCTGGAACTCACCAATTAAACCATCTGAGCCTGGAGTTTTCTGGGATTTTGAGTTACTAATTAATTTTCTTTAACGATTATAATAGTACAATGTAGAGTTGTTTACAGTTGTGATAAGTTATAATTATCCAGGAATCTGCCCAGTTCATCTAAATTTTCAAATATACTTGCTTAAAAATATCGATAATAATATATTCCTAATATCTTTTTATTGTTTACATCATCTGTAATGATATCTACATTTTCTTACCTGACATTGGTTATTTGTGCTTGTTTTCTTCTTGTTTAGTCTCAACAAAATATTATTGGTTTATTTGGTGTTTACTAATTGACCCTCTCAATTTTATGATTTTTGTTTTTCCTTTTTTATTAATTTTTGTTCTTATATCTATAATTGCCTTTCTTTGGGTTTTGATCTCATTTGCTCTAATTTTTCATTGATTCTTAGCCTTATGCATTTAAGGTTATGAATTAACCTCTAAGCATGGCTTTAACTGCATCCTACAAATTTTGATATATACTATTTTCAATTTCAATTAATTTTTAATTTCTACTTCTTTTTCATCCTGAAGAATTGAAACTTTTATTATTATATAGTGACCTTTTTTGTCTTGTAATGCTTCTTATGCTAAAGTATGTGTTGTCGGATTTTAGAATAGGTACATCAGCTTTCTTATGTATGACATTTTTTTCTTATCTCTTTACTTTTAACCTTTCTGTACTCTTGTGTTTTCTTGAGTTTCTTAGTAAGGATATATATTTTTTAGTTTCCACTCTGACAGTGTTATCATTTAATTGTACATTTACTAATTAACTGTCAATTCACAGTTAATTAGTAAGTAGATACAATAATGTTTAAACTTACCTTCTTATTTTGTTTTTTGTTTTTCCTGCCAGTTCTATATTTCTTTATTTCTTGCTTGATTTCTATTCTCATAATTATTATCCTAGAAATTATAAAATGTAATCTCTAACCTAATCAAAGTTTAAAATTAATTGGTATGTGTACTTGTCCCTGACGATACAAATAGACAATAAAATGGAATTTTGAACAGTTAAACTCCATTAACTCCCCCTTCTCACTTACTTCCCACGCTTTTAAGATTCTTGTTTTTGCTGTTCTCCAGTTTTACTATATCTGTGTTTTTAGTCGTTTCTAATTTATTGTTTGTGATTTGACTTCTTAAGTCTGAATAGTGTCGTCAATTCTTTAATAATCCAAGCCATCATGTCTTTAATTATTGCTTCTGCCCCTTTTAATGTCTCCTTCTCTTCTGAAAATTCTGTGAAAAGTATGTTACACCTTCTCTTTATGTCTTCCATGTCTCTTACTCTTAATGTCCCTTCCATATTTTCATCTTTTTTTGCTCTCTCTCTATTGCTTCCTGGATAATTATTTTTAGTATATATGCTGTAGAAGCTAGCACAGGATTATTATTTTGTATTTACCTTCTAGTACACTAATTCTTTCTTCAACTTTGTCTAGTGTACTATTAAACTAATCCATTGAGTTTTTAAATTTTGGTTATAACATTTTTCAAATCTGTACATTTTATGTAGTTCAGATTTATGTCTGTAGGTTCACTTTTTATTACTTTACTATTCCCAGCACTTATAGTCAAATTTGTCTTTTATTCTATTTCTTTTATTTCTATTTATAATTGCAGTATATTAAAATTTTACAGTTATTTTATGGATGTTTGTTTTTTCCTTTGGTTCTCATCCATTGGTCTTTTTATTTTCTTGTGTGCTTGTTGTTTTTTGTTTTTGTTTTTTCTATAGCCATAGCCTTTGAAAAATTATTTGCAGAGATATTTTGAGATCTAAGATGAAGATGTCTCCCTTTGAACAGATTTGGACTTGCTTATGTTAGGCCCCTCTAGGCATTAATATTCTGAAGCTCCCTAACATTTCATGCCTTGAGGTTCCCAGAATCAAAGAGGCAGTGTGCACCTGTGCTGCAGATATATGCAGGGGCTGATTCTGTAGCCATAAGTTCTCAACGATGGGTCTTTTTCTTCTTTCTTTTTATTTTCCCTACTTCATTTAGTGCCAGGGCAGCCTTCCCTAAAGATTCTTGGGGAGAGGGGAAGAGTTGTAGGTTTACTTCTAGTTCTTTCTTACTCTGAAGGTTTAGGCTTTTAGGATCTCAGTTCAATGTGAGTAGGCAGTCTTTCATTCAATTTCCACCTTGTGTGAGCCTTGGATTTTGATTTCTTCTTCCTTATCCTGTGAGTCCTTCAGAAACAAAGGCCAAGAATTAGATTGACAAATGGCCTCAGGACGAATCTAGCATTGATGCTTTTAGTGCAGGAGTTGGGTAATGTTTTCTGTAAAAGTACAGATAGTAAATATTTCAAGCTTTGTGGGACATATGTTCTTAGTCCACACTTCTCAACTCTTCCACTGTAGCACAAAACAGCCATATACAGTACACAAACAAATAAATGTGGTTGTGTTTCAATAAAACTTTACTTCTAGAACAGGCATTAGCCTGATTTAGCCCATTTATTGACCTTACTCCATTCCTCTGCTTACCTCTCTCAGTTTCCACACTCTCTTCAATTTTGATGTGGTTAATTTCTTACCACTTTATGAGTACTCCGATGTTTTTAAGAGGTGATTTTTATGTTTTAAGCAAGTAGCTTTCATTTTATTAGAGCAATGGGCCTGCAGTGTACTAGAAATGAAAACCTAGGGCAAATTACTGTGGAAGAATTTTTGATGGTATGTTAATTTAGCAGAAAATGTTTATAGTTTTAATTTATGACAAGCATAATGCAAAGCATTCAGATAGAGAAATATTTATGGCTATTAGGTCACAGACTAGGTCATATTAGTGATCTATTTTAAGTCATTAATTAGAGCTTCTTTTGAATTTTTATGTTAAATATGTACTTACAGATTAATTTTCAATATTTCATTATTTTGAGAAGGGAATCATGTTGGGTCAGTTTAGACCAGTGTCCCAAGGGTGGTGCTCTGAGTAGTGAATACTGGCGTTCCCAACAGTCCGTCTGATAGTGTTCAAGGCATTATACTAGAGCTTGTGAAAACACAAAAGTATGAGATGCTGTCTCTGTCCTCACATTGCACGTTACCTGCATGGGGGGAACAAGGCATTCTACGAGTTTATAAGAGGTGATGATCCCCAAGGACTAAAACAGGAATTTTATGGAAGAGTTCAATTCTATACATATTTATTGAGTACCTCAGCTGCACAAGTTTCTGTTCCATTTGGGGGTAATAAAGTTTCTGTTCCATTTGGGGGTCATTTCTATAAAACAGTTTAAAGCACAGCTTGTCTTCATGGTTTTAAAGGACTACCTTTGTACGTGCATGTTCTGCACAGTTTGTTTTATTACTAAAATTATCTGTTTAGCCTAGATATTAGGTGTTTATTAATTGGTGAAAATATATAATCTCAAACTTTTGAGTTATAGAAATATCTTAAGATAGCCTGAATATGTTGTATTTAAGATTTAAATAATTATTTTTTTTTTTCAGCTACCAGCCAATAATTGACTATATAGATGCTCAGTTTGAGGCCTATCTCCAAGAAGAACTGAAGATTAAGCGTTCTCTCTTTAACTACCATGATTCCCGTATCCACGTGTGCCTCTACTTCATCTCACCAACAGGCCACTCTCTGAAGACACTTGATCTTTTAACCATGAAGAGCCTTGACTGCAAGGTGAGTTTGGAAAGGAAATTAACTTATCCTACTTTAATATTTATTTTGAATTGTTAAATATCTTTATGATAATATATATAATAACTTTTATTCTGTGCATTTTTATAAATTTGGTAAGTTTCAGGCTTAGTTTATTTTCCAGAGAAATTCAGATTGGAAGTTGAGATGCAAAAAAAAACACTTATATAAGATTTTAGTCCTTTTTTAGTGACTAAGTTAAATGTCAGAATATAGGAATTTATTTACATTTTTTAAAATGTGGATTATATTTGACCTGAATTTTACTTTATGACACTATTGCAAAGTTCACTGACAAAGATTTAAGATGTAATGTTTTATTATATATTATAGTATATTATATTTTAATTTGAACCATACCAAGAAAACTCAGTTTTGAATTTCTGAACCAGGGAGATATAGATATAAATTCAGGGAGCTTTAAAAAATATTATCTGCAAATTAACTCACTTTGGACTTTTTATTTATTTAAACGATGGTTAAAGACCACTATCTTATACTTAAAAAAACTACAGAGTTCTTTGGTAACCTCTGATGGTATGAGAAGTTCAGCTTTCATTATCCTGGCTAATAATTTTATGAGATAGTATTCAGAAAACAGGCTTTCTGGCCACCCCAACTTTCTATATAGAAATCGGTGTGGAAAACATGAAGAAGGCCTGCTGTTGAAGTCTTGGTACATAGATTGATTAACTTTTAACTAGCAGCACAGTCCCCTGGCTTTAGTAAAAACTTGATGAAGCTTATATGATAGCCTGCTCATCTGATCAGATTTTCTAACCAGTTAGCCAGTCATTTTCATAGTTGAGTCTGATTATATGGAAGTTCATATTTATTAATGGAATATAAAAAGCAAGAGTGTGCAACTTTGTCTTAGCTAGAGAGAAGCAATATGGGGTAGTTTGTATAAAGATCATAGAATTTGGTGTCAGTGGAGGCTGGTTTTAAATATTGGCTCTGTCACTTAATAGCTATATGTTCTTAGGCAAAATTCTTTAGCCCTCTGAGCCTCAGAGTTTAGAGTTTCCTAAACTCTAAAATAAAGGCTTGGGTGTTTTTAAAAGAACTGATCTCAAGGGGAAGATGTGAAGATTAATTAAATTGATAGTTTGTCTTTTATTCCTAAAAGCAGAACACTCCACTACTTGACATGGAAAGTTACCTTATCTTAAGCAAATAGTGACAGGTTACCATCATATGAAACATCTGTTACTTTCTCTCCCCTTGATATACAAATACATATTATTCTTATCTTTCAGTCTACATTGTGTCCTCCCAGCCTATTGATAGTAATGTTCTTGGCTGAGGATGCCTAAGGTATCCCACCCCCCACTGTATTTGCTCTTAGTGTAAGCTCCACAGATATTCCTCCTACTCCCCGTCCCCCACTACCAGAGTCAGTGTCGGTGCTGGGCTAGCCCTTGCAGTTCTTATTATGATCTCAGGATGCACTTCAGCAAGAAACCATCAGGGAACTTTGAAGAACAAAATTTGTTAATCATGGATCCTGGAGGGTATACAGCACACCTAAGGGCCACACAAAGAGGTCAAGAGAAGATAGGAAAGGAGGGAGTGCAAACCTAGGGCTCCACCTTTATTAAGGTCCAAGAATGAAGTGTCTAGGGTTTCATGGGTTCACTCTTTATTGGTAAACTTTAAAGCACAAGAATGGGAAATAGAGTGCGGGAAAGGAGAAGTGGCCTCTTTCAAGGAGTCAGTTTTCTAGGTTGCTCAGAGTTTCTTAAAGGGGAACTTAATGAGTGGGGATGGTCTGATTCCTTATCTAATTATTTTGCTAATTTCTATGTCATAGAGTTGGCAATGTATTTACTCAAGATTGATGTCTTTGAAATGGATACCTTGGAAATCAAAAGCTTAATGTCAGACACTTATATTACAATCAAAAAACTTAACATTAGGCTTAAAAAACTAGAAAAGGAAGAACAAATGAAGCCTAAAGTCAGCAGAAGGAAAGAAATAATCACAATTAGAGCAGAAATAAATGAAATTGAAACCAGAAAACGATAG
>NW_011889050.1:1118781-1119373 GCF_000151845.1 Pteropus vampyrus
CTCAGCCAACATTATACTTAATGGTGAAAAACTAAAAACCTTCCCTCTAAGATCAGGAACAAGGCAAGGCTGTCCACTATTGCCACTGTTATTCATTATAACATTGGAGGTCCGAGCGAGTGCAATCAGACAAGAGAAAAATATAAAAGGCATCCAAATAGGAAACGAAGAAGTCAAACTCACTATTTGCGGAGGACATGATTCTCTATATAGAAAACCTTAAAGACTCCACAAGAACACTACTAGAAACACTAAGCAAATACAATAAAGTCTCTGGATACAAAATCAACGTTCAAAAATCCATAGTGTTCCTGTACTCTAATAATGAAGTGTCAGAAAAAGAAGTGGAAAAAATAATTCCTTTTGCAATTGCAACAAAAAGAATAAAATACCTAAGAATAAATCTAATGAAACACGTGAACGACCTATATAATGAAAACTATAAGACCCTATTAAAAGAAATCGAAGAAATGGAAAAATATTCCGTGTTCTTGGATTGGAAGAATCAACATAATTAAAATGACCATATTACCTAAAGCATTATACAGATTTAATGCAATCCCCATCAAAATCCCATCGGCATTTTTTAAAG
>NW_011889050.1:1120228-1123498 GCF_000151845.1 Pteropus vampyrus
CCATCAAAATCCCATCGGCATTTTTTAAAGAAATAGAACAAAAAATCATCAGATTTGTGTGGAAGCACAAAAGACCCCAAATTGTCAAAGCCATCTTGAGAAAAAGAACAAGGCTAGAGGCATCACTCTGCCCGACTTCAAATTATACTACAAAGCAACAGTAATCAAAATGGCATGGTATTGGCAGAAAAATAGAGATACGGACAAGTGGAACAGAATCGAGAGTCCAGAAATAAACCCATATTTATATGAGCAAATAATTTTCGACGAAAATGCCAGAAGTATACAGTGGAGAAAGGAAAGCCTCTTTAATAAGTGGTGCTGGGAAAACTGGAAAGCTACTTGCAAAAGAATGAAACTAGACTATTGTCTATCACCACACACCAAAATTCACTCAAAATGGATTAAGGACCTGAACATAAGACCTAAAGCAATAAAATGCATAGAAGAAAACATAGGAACTAAACTCAAGGACCTTGGGCTTAAAGAGGATTTTATGAATTTAACCTCAAAGGCAAGAGAAGTAAGAGCAAAAGTAAATAAATGGGACTACATCAAACTAAAAAGCTGCTCAGCAAAAGAAACCGTCCACAAGGTAAAGAGACAACCATCCGAATGGGAAAATATATTTGCAAGCAACACCTCTGATAAGGGCCTAATATCCAAAATATAGAAAAAACTCATATGACTCAATAACAACAACAAAACAATCCAATCAATAAATGAGCAGAAGACCTGAACAGACACTTCTCCCTAGAGGACATATAAATAGGCAACAAATATTTGAAACGATGCTCAACATTGCTAGCTATTAGAGAAATAAATATCAAAACCACAATGAGATACCATCTCATACCTGTTAGAAGAGCTATAATCAACAGGACAAGTAATAATAAATGTTGGAGAGGATGTGGAGAAATAAGAACTCGTATAGTATATATACACTGCTGGTGGGACTGCAAATTGGTACGGCCACTATGGAAAACGGTATGGAGGTTCCTCATATCCGAAAAGATATTTGCACACCGATATTCATAGCAGTGTGTATATCGGTGTGCAAATATCTTTTCGGATATGAGTTTTCAAGTCTTTGGGGTAAATATCCAGTAGAAAGATTGCTGGATCATGTGGTAGGTCAATTCTTAGTTTTGTGAGAGACCAGTCATCCTAATTACTTAGTACTTAGATTATTAAATAAAAAATTCTTAGTGAATTAAGCAGGTAATTTCAACGCTTACATTTTACTTATTTTGTGTATGATAGAATTGTAAGAGACTTTGAAAGAAGAAAATGTGAGATTTCTAAACCTAAATTTAAATGAAAAGTTAATATTATAAGAGCTGTGCTTTTTAAAAGCAGTTTTTGTAAGGCCATCATCTGTAGGAATGATTGTATAGGAGTATGTGGTAACAATGATAGCTAGCGATTATTTAGGTTAGGAGTTGGTAAGCTTTTTCTGTGAAGGGCCAGGTAGTAAACACTTTAGGTTTCGCAGGCCACGTGGTCTTTGATGTAACTACTCATCTCTGCTGTTGTAGCATTAAAAAGGCCATAGACAATATGTAAATGAATGAACCTACTAGCTGGGTTCCAATGAATCTTTATTTATGTAAACAGGTTGTGAGCTGGACTGCAGTTTGCCGTTCACTCAATCTAGGTTAAGGAAATTTGTGAGAGACTTTAGTGGTTTTAAATGCAGAAATTACAGAATTAAAAAAATCAATCCACAATTATGAGATTTTGTTTTTCTTTATTCTTATTTTTCTTTATTCTTAATAGGTGAACATTATACCAGTGATTGCCAAAGCAGATGCAATTTCTAAAACTGAGTTACAGAAGTTTAAGATCAAGCTCATGAGTGAATTGGTCAGCAATGGCGTCCAGATATACCAGTTCCCAACAGATGATGAAAGTATTGCTAAAATCAATGCTTCGATGAATGTGAGCTCCTAACTGAATGTTAATTCAGTTTTACATGTGAAAAAAATGTAATTTATAGGTAACATTACTACTAATATATTTTTACTTATGTCTTCCAAAAAGACTTCAAACAAGGTGAATTTTGAAAAAGTCCAGCATAGGAAAATGTTTTATTTTCTAGAGTTGAGAAGAGTATAATGAGAATATATTTTTGAGCATATTTTCTTTCTTTCCTATTTTCATATAAATAAAGTGATGCATTTGTGAGACCGGGATACCCCTTTTGTGAAATTATAATTAATTGCCTTAGAAAGATACCTTTCTATCCTGTCTTTAAAAACATGAGAAGACTTTATAGCCTCCCTTGGATGCTTCAGATTCTTAAAATTTTTAAGATCTTTCTAATCTAGTATTTAAACTCATTCTCCCTTACATTACTTATTAAACATTCACATAACTTTTAGTGTAACATATTTGAAGATGACTAAATTTTTTGTGTTACTTTCTTCAGGCTACCAAATTTCTTAAATATCTGATTATATTTTGAAGGATCATGGGGTTTGGAGTCAGACAGACTTAACTATATATTCTTGTCGGAGTTATTAATGTTCCCAAGACTGTTAACTTATCTACAAAATTGAGTTAATAATATCAATTTTAAGGGTTGTTAAGAGGATACAACTTTTGTGCTTTCCCTAACATGGTGACATTCAGAAACTGTTCATTCCACTTCCTTTTTCCTTTTCTGACTCTTCATACTCCCATGTATTTTAAGGATCTTTAATTAAATATATCAAAAATCAACTAAATGACTAATATAAATATAAGTGATCTTAATTTCTGTGTGTCATATTGCCTTTACATCTAATTTTATTTCTGTGAACATCTGGAATAATTTTTCAGAAAGGCACAATTAAGAGATTAAATAATGTCAATTATTAAATATTAAACATAATACCTAATACTTTTTTCATTAGACTTTTTCTCTATATTAATCCTCAGCTTCAGACAGTCCAGTCTGCTCATTGACACTAAATCTAGCTTTGTATCTTTGTCCAAAATCTTCTCTTTATATTTAAGTTAGTTTTTACACTCTGCTTGTTCTATCTCTAGTTTGGGTTGTATCTTTCTGCTCACAGTGATTTCTCCTCTACATTTCTGTAACATTTATTGTATTTAGCATTTGTTTGAGATGTAAATATTTTTTCATTTATTGGTATCATATCTATATATGCTAAAAATAGAAATATACTCTAGTTACATATATATGTGTGTGTGTATATGAATGTGCATGTATATTCATATATATGTGTATGTATTCATATGTATATATGTAGTGTGTGTGTGTGT
>NW_011889050.1:1123548-1128495 GCF_000151845.1 Pteropus vampyrus
CCTTTCTATCCTGTCTTTAAAAACATGAGAAGACTTTATAGCCTCCCTTGGATGCTTCAGATTCTTAAAATTTTTAAGATCTTTCTAATCTAGTATTTAAACTCATTCTCCCTTACATTACTTATTAAACATTCACATAACTTTTAGTATAACATATTTGAAGATGACTAAATTTTTTGTGTTACTTTCTTCAGGCTACCAAATTTCTTAAATATCTGATTATATTTTGAAGGATCATGGGCTTTGGAGTCAGACAGACTTAACTATATATTCTTGTCGGAGTTATTAATGTTCCCAAGACTGTTAACTTATCTACAAAATTGAGTTAATAATATCAATTTTAAGGGTTGTTAAGAGGATACAACTTTTGTGCTTTCCCTAACATGGTGACATTCAGAAACTGTTCATTCCACTTCCTTTTTCCTTTTCTGACTCTTCATACTCCCATGTATTTTAAGGATCTTTAATTAAATATATCAAAAATCAACTAAATGACTAATATAAATATAAGTGATCTTAATTTCTGTGTGTCATATTGCCTTTACATCTAATTTTATTTCTGTGAACATCTGGAATAATTTTTCAGAAAGGCACAATTAAGAGATTAAATAATGTCAATTATTAAATATTAAACATAATACCTAATACTTTTTTCATTAGACTTTTTCTCTATATTAATCCTCAGCTTCAGACAGTCCAGTCTGCTCATTGACACTAAATCTAGCTTTGTATCTTTGTCCAAAATCTTCTCTTTATATTTAAGTTAGTTTTTACACTCTGCTTGTTCTATCTCTAGTTTGGGTTGTATCTTTCTGCTCACAGTGATTTCTCCTCTACATTTCTGTAACATTTATTGTATTTAGCATTTGTTTGAGATGTAAATATTTTTTCATTTATTGGTATCATATCTATATATGCTAAAAATAGAAATATACTCTAGTTACATATATATGTGTGTGTGTATATGAATGTGCATGTATATTCATATATATGTGTATGTATTCATATGTATATATGTAGTGTGTGTGTGTGTGTAATTTCTTTAGCATTATCTTTGTCTTTTAGAATGAAGATAATATTGAAGGAAATGATACCTATACTAGAATTCTTTCTCTTTTTATATTCCTGTAGCATAATACCTTGCACGTGGGGGATGCTCAGTAAATAATTTTCTTTATAGGGACTGAAAATGACTCTTGTAGTACATATTCACTACCAAGTTTTAAAATTTCGAGGCATAGCAGATCATTTGATTTTAATAAATTTACTATTTAATAAATTTTCTCTATTTTTCCATAAAACTATTTTAGTAGTCATTTATCACATTGGTATGAGATGTAATTGATATCATGGTTTCTTTCCAGGGACACTTGCCATTTGCTGTTGTAGGAAGTATGGATGAGGTAAAAGTTGGAAATAAGATGGTTAAAGCTCGCCAGTACCCTTGGGGTGTCGTACAAGGTAAATGAGATAAATGGTGACTAGAAATATTCATGTTGCCTAATAGTCTCATTGTTGCATTTAATGCATTCTTTGAGGTGATGCTTATTTTAGATTATGATTGGTTATTAGAAGAGTTGGCCGCGTTCTGTTTTAGCCAAATCTGGAGAGACTAGGCAGAGCCTCCCCATTTTCTGCATCATACCACACACATTATCTGCCCAAGCGTGCCTAGATGTTCAGAAGGTAGGACACAGTGGTCAGGTACTTTGAACAAATTTGCGTGTAAATAATAATGTTCAAACATGATACATAAACTAATTACTAGGCAATTTTAGGGTACAGTAGCACATCTTATAAATTTATATATTGCCAACTATTTCCAAAACAAACCAGTCAGCCAACAAAAAAATGTTAGGATTTATTTAGCATTATAATGAGTACTATCTAGTTCATTTACTTACGATGCTAATTAATGGGGAATAGATTACTCTTGCTAATACTGTTTCCTAATGCTGCTTTTTAAAAATTGACCAATTTTATAATTAATAAATATTAAAATTTTTAATATTTTTAATGTATAAAAATATTAAAGGTAATTGTGCTTAAACAGTAACATACTTATTTGTACTCTTGTCACCATAAATGTAGGAGGACCATGTAAGTTTGTTTACTAATTGTGAATAGTGTCTAACCCAGAATCATAAATGTAGCATGGTATAAAAAGAATTTGATAATTATAGCATGCACAGATGGTATTCTTGAATATGCAAAATTTACTCCTTTGAAGTTTTCCCTTGAAGTGAAATAATACTACATATTATTTTTAGCACAATGTGAAATATTCTGAAGATAGTTTGTAAACTGCTAACACAATGTTAGTGAAATAATTGATGCATACAGTAACATAATATAATGAATTTCATTTCTATTTTCTGTTTATCCATTGGCTACTAAATTTAAAGTGAATCTCTTGGTCTCATGATTAACACTGCTTATAATTCAGAGTGTATAATGCAAGAATTTCTTCTTTGGTTGTGTAAAACAATCATAGCTGTTAATCAGACATCATTTTGCTGTTTATTACACATGTTTTCTTCCAGTCGTTCCACAAATACTAATTGTGTCTCAGGAATTAAAAACTTGTATTGCTTTTTCTTGTTCTGGCTAGTGGAAAATGAAAACCACTGTGACTTTGTAAAGCTCCGAGAAATGCTCATTTGTACAAACATGGAGGATCTTCGAGAACAGACCCACACTAGGCACTATGAACTTTACAGGCGTTGCAAACTGGAGGAAATGGGCTTTACTGATTTTGGCCCAGAGAATAAGCCGCTCAGGTAAGTGGAGACTTTTCTGAGAAGCCAACCAAAGAGGAAGTTAGAGAGGATTATACTTTTTTATATATATTCTGGATGATGGAGAATGCGTTTTTCAGGAATTTCCCAATATGAAGTAGAACCATTTGACAATGTTTAATTATCATACTTCTTGAATCACTTGAAGCCATCTTTTAGGGGTCTCTACACCCTCATCTGACTCAAGGAGTTAAGTAGAAGGAAGGATAGACATGGCAAAAGCTCACATTTCAGTATATACTAAAATGAATAACTAGAGGAAAACTTTTAATTTGTTTTTATTTTTTTATTTATCTGAAAAAGACAAAAGCATATTTATTATACAAGAATGTTGGAATGTGAATCATATTAAATAAATTTAAAAACTTGATTTTTATCCTGATGACCGTTTTTGAATAACTTAAATTTAGGAAAATATAAAGGAAGAATGAAAGTACTTGTAGGGAGTCAGAAATTAGACTGTTTTAAAGAATTTTAGAACCTAATAACCCTCTTATGATAAGCGTTAAATGTTATTATAAACTTGCTTGGTAATTTTATATGCTGCTACATTCCTGTTTTTTGATTAAGATATGTAAACACGAAACTCTAATCCTTAATAGACCAAATGAAATTTGATGTAGCATTCCAGACCAATTTTTCCACAGAGGAAAGCATGAAATATTTAGGACAAACACTGCTTAAACTCTTATGTGAGACTAAAGATGCTTATTCTGTTTCATTATTTGCATTTCAGTCATTTTCTTGGTTATTAGTATTTACACCAGAGTAAACAAAAAAGAAAGGAGGAGCACATTAAATCAATGCTGCTATTTCATATGACCTTTGGGAAGATTTAGTAAATGAGGTTATATTTTTTATTTTTCTTCAATCTATATGTTTAATTAATGTTTTAGCTCTGGAAGGAAAATAAATTAAGGATTATATGTACTTAACTCCTCCACACCTATTCAGGCACGCTATGCTTCCAGTTATAGGCCATTTCTGGTAAATGATTATTTTCTCTGTCGAAGATAAAATCATCTAGAGTTGTTTTTCCTAGTGTTTCCTAGAGGAGGCTTCATTTCTTATTCTTTCAAGTCTGAGGGTCAATTCAGAGGTCTTTGTGTGCATTAATGAGACACGGATCCCAAGTAAGAGCAAGTGGGACAGCCTTGAAGTACTCTGAGAATTGGGGTTCAGCTTGCCTGGTAGATCAATTATCAGTCACCTGTGGATGATTAAGAAATACAGGTTCAGAATTTGTAGGGATGGAGCCTAAGAATCTGTATTTAAATTAATATTCCCATTAACTTATTCAGCAGATGTTTATTGTTTTGTTTTTTGGTCCAAAGATGAGCAATATTTTGTTTATTTATTGGGGGGGGACAATTAATGATTATTGATTCAGATACAATATAAATATCAAATGTGTTGCAATACTGATAATAAATGGGATAGAAAACTACTAAAACATGATATATAAAACCTAAAAAAATAAACTATGAACAGAGAAGTCCTACTGCAGCTTAAAACAAAACAAAAATAAATGTGGATTCTTATGAAAACAAAATCCTTTTCATAGAGAAGTACAAAAAAGCATGATTTAGCAATAGATTTACTCTAAACCTCATCAATCCTTTTTAAAAAATTACATTACTTTGTATTTTTTTTTAATATTTTTTATTTTTCAACTACAGTTGACATACAATATTGTATTAGTTTCAGGTATACTACATAGTGATTAGGCATTTTATATAACTTAGGAAGATCACCCCGATCAGTCTAGTACCCATGTGACATCATACATAGTTATAACAATATTATTGACCATGTTCCCTATGCTGTACTTAACATCCCCATGACTGTTTTTATAACTAGCAGTTTGCACATTTTAATCCCATCCCCTCAGCCCCTTTCCCATCTGGCAACCATCAAAATGTTCTCTTTATGAGTTTGTGTCTGTTTTGTTTATTTATTTAGTTTTTAGATTTAGTTTAGTTTTAGATTCTACATATAAGTGAAATCATATGGTATTTGTCTTTCTTTCTCTGACTTATTTCACTTATTTCACTTAGCCCCTAGGTTAATCCATGTTGTTACAAATGACAAGATTTCATTCTTTTTTTATGGCCGAGTAATATTCCATTGTATGTTTGTACCACATGTT
>NW_011889050.1:1128545-1129081 GCF_000151845.1 Pteropus vampyrus
TAGCCCCTAGGTTAATCCATGTTGTTACAAATGACAAGATTTCATTCTTTTTTTATGGCCGAGTAATATTCCATTGTATGTTTGTACCACATGTTCATTATCCATTTGTCTATCGATGGACACCTAGGTTGCTTCTATTGTAAGTAATGCTGCAGTGAACATAGGGGTACATATGTCTTTTTGATTTAATGTTTTGAGTTTCCTCAGATAAATAACCAGAACTGGAATTGCTGAGTCCTTCTTTGTCTCTTGTTATAGCCTTTGTTTTAGAGTTGATTTTGTCTCATATAAGTATTGCTACTTTAGCTTTTTTTCATTTCCATTTGCATAAAGTATCTTTTCTATCCCTTTACTTTCAGTCTGTATCTTTCAATCTGAAGTGGTTCTTGTGTGGGCAGCATATGTTTGGGTCTTGTTTTCATATCCTTTCAGCCACTCTTTGTCTTTTAATTGGAGCGTTTAATCCATTTACATTTAAAATAATTATTGATGAAAATGGAGTTATTGCCATTTTATTATTCATATTTTTTATCTCC
>NW_011889050.1:1129131-1137433 GCF_000151845.1 Pteropus vampyrus
GTTTAATCCATTTACATTTAAAATAATTATTGATGAAAATGGAGTTATTGCCATTTTATTATTCATATTTTTTATCTCCCCCCCCACCCCCCAAAAGAGGTCCCTTTAACATTCTTGTAACACTGGTTTGGTGTTGCTAAACTCCTTTATCTTTTTCTGTCAAAGAAGCTCTTTATCTGTCCTTCGATTCTAAATGACAGCCTTGTGGGGTAGAGTAATCTTGGTTATAAGTCCTTACTTTTTATCACTTTGAATATTTCATGCCAATCTTTTCTGGCCTGCAAAGTTTCTGTTGAGAGATCAGCTGACAGTTTTATGAGAGCTATCTGCTAACTTACTGCTTTTCTCTTGCTACTTAAAACTTCGGTATTTTAATTATGATGTGTCTTAGTGTGAACCTTTTTGGGTTCATCTTGTTTGGGACTTTGCACTTCTTGGACTTCTATGTCTGTTTCCTTTACCAGGTTAGGGAAGTTTTCTGTCATTATTTCTTTAAATAGGTTTTTAATTCCTTGCTAACTCTCTTAACCTTCTGGTGCCCCTGTGATGGGAATGCTGATATGATTGATGTTGTCCCAGAGGACCTTTAAACTATCCTCATTTTTTTTGGATTCTTTTTTCTTTTTGCTATTCTGATTGGGTGGTTTTCTGCAATCTTGTCTTCTGAATTGCTGATTTGATCTTCTGTTTCATAGAGAGAATCTGTTGATTCTCTCTAATGTATTCTTCATTTCGGTTACAATATTCTTCATTTCTGACTGGTTCTTTTTTATGTTTTCTATCTCCATTTTTATGTTGCCTGTCTCCTTGCTGAAGTTCTCAACTGAGATCATTGAGCATCCTTATAACCAGTGTTTTGAACTCTGCATATCGTAGATTGCTTGCCCTTGTTTTGTTTAGTTCTTTTTCTGGAACTTTGTTTTTTTCTTTCATTTGAGACATGTTTCTTTGTCTCCCCATTTTGGCTGACTCTCTGTGTTCATTTCTATGTATTAGATAGATCTGCTACATTCCCAGTCTTGACTAAGTGGCCTTATATAGTAGGTGTCCTGTGGGTCCCAGTTGCACAGTCTCCCTGGTCACCTGAGCCAGGTGCTCCAGGTGTGTTCCTTGTGCACTTGTGTGTACTCTCCTGTTATAGCTGAGCTTTGATTGCTGTTGGCACGTCAGCAGTAGATCATCAAACTGACTGTGAAGACTGACTGTGATGACAGCAGACAAGCTGTTGTGCGGGGCAGTACCCCATAGAGCAGGATTTATTTTAGTGAGGGCTGGTGCCTCCTGAGTCTGTCCTTTGGGTGAGTCTTTTGTCGAGGTAGGTGGGTGGTCTGATGTGGTCTGAAGCTGGCCACCGGGTGTTTTGGTTCTGGAACCTCCTGAGAGGAGCTCTGGTGCAGGTCAAGATCAGCTTTTGCCTATTCCCAGCCCAGGGCCACCTGATAGGAGCTACAAAGTGATCTGCAGATGGTTGCTGCTTTGCTAGGCTTGGAGGCACCTGGGAGAGAGGCTAAGTTGTGAACTGAGGCCAACTGTCACTAGTGCTGGGCTTGGTGCCAAGGTACAGAGCATGCCAAGGCCAGACACAACTTTTTTGGGTTTGTAAATTTTTGAGAGATTTTAGGAAAATCTGTAGCACGAACTGAGGTAGGATGTTTGTTTAGAAAAGCTGCTGAATGTGGCTTGTAGGATGTGGCACAAATTGGTGGGGCAGAGTGTCATGGAATCATCAGGGTGAGGTGAAAGATGTTAGCCAGGCTGATGGAGACTCAGACTTGGCACCAGCCTGCATCTGCATGCTGGGTGTGGGGAGGGCTCAACAAAGGAAAATGATGTCTGCCCACACTTCTTACTGGGAGAAAGGTGCTCCTTAAGCAGTTATCCTGAAGCCACATAATTCACTTCCTCTTCGTATGCCCCTAGTGCCCATCAAGCTTCTGCCCCAGAACAGGTGAGTCTATCAATGTAAGTTCATGTGCGGGCCCTTTAAGAGGAACATCTGGGACTCCAGCAGACCTCTGTCTCAGTCACAACCTCTTCTGGTTTTCACAACCAGGAGTTATGAAACTCCTGGAGCCCCACCCTGTGGAGACTGGTGTGGGTCTGAGACCACTTGTTCCTCAGGGGTGTCCTCCTCAGCTGAGATATTCCTCCCATTTTTTAACCACCACACCATAGGTGTGGGGCCTGCCCATTATGAATCTCCATCCCTCCTACCAGTCTCCATGTGTCTTCTGTATATTCTTAGTTATAGGACTTTTGTTCAGTTAGTCTTCAGGTGGTTCTCAGCGGGGTGGATGTTCTATAATTTAGTACTAATTTTGATGTGTTCGTGGGATGGGGCAAGCATAGAGTTTACCTATTGTGCCATCTTGACTGAGATATTTCGTGTTTGTCTGCCATATGCCCAGCATGATGTCAGTCACTTGGTATACATGTACTGTGGGGTTAAACAAAGACCCTGCCCTTGTAGAGCTCTGGTGTGGGAGTGGGAGGAAGACACTCTGACCCTGTGTGCAGAGTAGAGTGTAGGTATGTAGTCAGAAGTGGAAGTGAGGAGGCTACTTTAGTAGTCTAGGCATGCGAAGATGGAGGCCTGGATTAGGGTGGTAGTGGTAGAGGTGGTCAGAAGCATATTTAGGATATATAATTTGAAAGTGAGTTAATAGGACTCATTGATGGTTGGATATAGGATGTAAAAGAAAGAGAGAAATTGAGGATGACTCCAGTCACTGTTTTTACCTAAGAAACTGGGTGAATGATGGTAATGTTTATCGATATGAGCAAGATTGGAGAAGGTAGATTTTAGGTGCTGTGGTTGGTAATTGAGAAATTTTAGATATGTTAAATTAAGTTGCTTATTAAATATTGAAGAGTTTGAGTGCATTATTACATTAATGAATCTGGAGCTTGGGGAGAAGTTATAGCTGAGTTAATTTGGGGGGCAACAGTGAATAATACCATGTAAAATAATAAGTATTTTTTAAGTGTCTACTGTTTACAAGTGCTGGAGATATAATACAGAATACGATCATATAGTCCTGGCTGTCATGTAGTTTACATTTTTGTAGGGGAGGGTGAAAAAAATCCAACAACTAATTGCACATTAAATTACAGTTGTGAAATGTGCACTAAAAGAGAGGTAGTATATCATGAAGCAAGGGTGTCCTGATTTAATCTGGAAAATTAGAGAAGTCATCCTTGAAGCAGTTACTATTTTGAGCTATAATAACATGAGAAGAACAGAGCAAGACATACGCAAAGATATGAAGGCAGAAGGAGAATGACATCTTTAAAACTAGAGGAATATCAGTGCAGCTGGAGAGGAGACAGTGGGATTGGCATGAGATTGAGAGAACAGGTAGACAGGAGTCAAATTATGGAGGCCCTGGTAAGGATTTTGGTCTTTGTCCTAAGGGAAAGGGAAAGCCTTTAAAATATGCTATCACTCTGATACCATATATGCATTTTAAAAGTCACTCTTAGCTGTAATGTAAAAAAGGTATAAGGGAAGTGCAAAGATGCTTAGGAGAGACTAGTTAAAGAGAATGTTACTGGAACTAAAGTAATAGCCATGAAAACAACCGGTCGTGTTGGAAAGATATCTAGAAGATGAAACTGAAAGAACTTAGTGATTGTTTAGATATAATAAGATAAAGAAGCGGGAGATGCCAGCAGATGCTAGAGGAAGACTTCTAGTCTCCTGGATTAATGGTTTCATTGGCTAGGTAGATGGTTGTACCATTCATCAAGATAAATATCTCTGGAGAAAGACTAGCTTTTTTTTTTTTTTTTTTGTGGGACAGCAGTGATTGTCATGATGGAGATCGTAAGTTCAGTTTGGGACCTTTTGACTTGGGGCTTTCCTCTGGAACATCCAAGTAACAACGCCAAATAGGCACTTTGGCTGTTTATCTGGAGCTCAGAAGAGAGGGCTGGGCCAAAGGAATAAATTTAAAGCCATAGACATTTAGATGGTTAATTGAATATATAAGTATGGATGAGATTTCCTGGAGAGAGAGGTACATCTGGAAAGAAAGTATCTTGAAAACAGCCTTAGGTCACTTTAATGTTTGTCAGCTGAAGAAGCAGATAGAAGAAATCGAGACGGCTTGAGTAGAGGAAGGAGGAAAATCAGCAGTGTCATGTCTTGGGAGCCAAGTGAAGAGAGTTTCAAGAAAAAAGGAGAGGTCAGCTGTGTGGAAATTGAGGATCAGGCTTCTACTATAGAAGTACCAGTTGCTTCCTTTACACTTCTTTGAAAATAATGAAAACTACTCCATCTAAAACAAAAAGAGTAACAGTTGGAAGACTACATAGGCCAAGACTTACAGATTCAAAGGGAAGATTTAGAACAAGTAGAAATCAGTTTTATTCTAGTGCTAGTAGAGTGAATGAATTAAAACTATTTCTGTTCTCTGCTCAACAATTCACAGCCCAGGAGGAAGTGTCCAGGAAGCACAGCTTAGGACATGTCCCCATGTCTTGGGTAGGGGTGGGTACGAACCTGGTTAATTGTCCCACCAGATTGTATTTCATGGGGGAGAGATAGTGCTTCAAAAGGTAATCCAGAGCAATGATACCAGAAGGAAATAGACAGGTGGTAGACTGTCAGAGATTGTTCAAAACATCCTTTTTTTTTCTTTTTTTTTTTTGGAGCATTTCATCAGTTTGGGGAGCATCTGCTTAGTGATCAGATGAAGAATGGAAAATTGGAAAAAGATGTTTCTTCGATTTTGGCCAGGTTACAGATTGGGTAGGGAGCAGTGGCTTGCAGAGGACAAGCAAGAAAAATGGGGAACTAGCTTTCAGTGTGAAGGAGGCCTCTGTCTGCATACCAGGAACCAGTGAGTCCTCTGCCCTCCCCAGGCCTCCTCTCCTTAAAGAGAAGACATTCTGTATTGGACCTCTTGGGTCAGGTATCTCTTCTCTTGGTGCTTTCTCATTTATGAATTAATTATTTGATAGAGCTTTTATACTTCATTATAGCCTGCTGTCTTAGGAAGGTTTTACTTTTATAGTTCCAAGACGTTACATTCTCTTTTCTAGGGAGTCTTTCTCATTTAATTTGGGGTGTACCTAACAATAATCACTATAATGTATTCAGCATATAAAATCTATCCCTCAATATTATATCTATATATGAATAAAAAGAAGAGTTATATGAACCTGGTAGGATGACCTTTATTTCTTTTTATTACCTACCCAGCCTTCTTTACTGCCGTTCCTTCAGCTCATTTTTCCATTTACATTTTATTGAATGGTTATGCTGAGTCATTGTTAATGTCCTAATCTACCAATACTGATCACGTACTTATCAGAAGTTCAAGTAATTGGTATTATACTCTTATCTTCTTAATTAACTGATCTTTAATTATTGAAACTGTATAAAACAGGCTTTTATAAACCCTCTTAAATCCCCAAGTTATTTTAGATTAACATAAGCAGTGTTATTCCCACAGTCAATCACCTTTAACATTTGAATACAAAATCACTGTCCCTGAAGTGTTTGGGGACCTATAGTTTTGAATAAATTTTTGTAGTATTTTAGAGTTGCTTAAGTGTTTGACACAATTTGGTGTGTCATAAAATTTTGTGTCTTAGGAACTCTCAAATAGTTAAAAAAAAAAAAAAGGAAATAAACAGTTAACTTCTAAGCATTTAGTGTACAGTAGAAATGGAAAAAGTCCACCAGGCTTATTAGAACTGACATGACACAAGACCAAGGTATTGGAGTGGTTTTCTTAATGAAAATGAGCATCTGATAATTTTTTTTTCTTCCTTTTTGGTTTTCAACTTTGCTTTAAATCAGTGATATTTGCAACTGTAGTAATATGTTGCATTAAAAATTCATGACAGCGAGGTACTTTTATACTAGAAAAGGGAGTAGTATAGCAAGGTGGTTTTTCATTTTTGTTTCATAAACCCATGCTGATAAACAATGCTTGCATTAGATTTATAACACTAACTATATAAACCATTTCCTTTCATATCTAAGAGTTTCTTTACAACTTTTTGAAAGATAGTGCAGGTTTTTTACTTGCAGTTGGCTTTACAAATTTACATTGTCACAGCTAGAAAGCAGTGTGACATGATAGAAAATGTGCAAGAGCAGTATATCACTTTTTTATCTTTTGCCGAAACATCACTTCAGCATAGTCTTATTTATGGTGGGTAGGACTATGGCTTTGGAACAGGTTTGATCTGATTCAAATTCCAGCTTTTACTTTCCCAACTATGTTATTTGGGGCAGATTACTTTACCTCTCTGAGCTTTAGTTTTCTTACCTGTAAAATGGAGTAATAGTGCTTGCTTTTCATGATTGCTATGGGAATTAGATAGTGAAAGGAGTCCAGAAAAGTACCTTGCTGGTAGCAGCCGTTCAACAAATGTTAGGTCTTTTCTCTTTGCTGGGTAGATTTATTTTCCTTCTAAGCAACTCAAGTGCTTGTATAAATAGATTAATGAGAACTTTTTTAAAACTTAGATTTGATATGACTTCAAGACCTTATTTAAAACAAGTTTGTCATTAAAGACCATCAGCCTAGCATAGGACCAGCAAAATGTAATGAGGTATTTGAAAATGGTGAAAGTAGCCTGATAAATTTAGAGGCTTCTTTAAAATAAGATCAAAACAAATAACAGAAAAAAAAACTTGGTAAAAAATAAAGTTCCTCCCTGAGCTTTGAGGCCTTTATGTAGTTATCTAAGGCATTTCATACATTTATAAGCTTTGCTTTTAAAGACAGTGTTTAGCATCTGTTCTTCCTCGGAGTACCTGCTCTGCATACCACACACTCAGTAGCAGCCGTAATAGCTACTGTGCAACATGCCTTACTCTATTTTTTCTTGAACTTATAGAATTCTATACTTAAAAGATTTATTTCTCCAGTTATGATATTCGAAATTAGTAAAATTTCTTAATTTATCACATTTTACATAAGACAGCCCTTGCTCTGTTTGATTAAATTTGGCTCCACATCCTGACAGTTTCTGTCATTAAATGAACATTGATGAAGAAACCAAAACGTCTAGGGAGCTCTGCTTCGAGTTAGGTTACAGAGATGATGATCTGTTAGGATGTAAATGCCAAGGAAGAGGTAAAAGCAGCACCATGAAGTGCTTGAAAGGAACAGTTAGTTATTTCCAGCTGGAGAAACTGGAGAAAGCTTTAGAGAGGGAGTCGCATTTGAATTTGGCCTTGAAGAAGAGAAGCTTAGCTGGATAGAAGCAGGCGTCGGGAAGCAGGCAATGGCTTTGTAGGCAGAGGAGATACAAGACTAAAGCACGAAGTGTGTGGCATGTTTAAGGAGCAATGAATAGGTTGGTATGGCTGGAACCTTAGGAGGTTTGGTTTTGTTTGCTAAGAAATGAATCTAGAAAGGTAGAATTAGGCCATATTATGAAGTTTCTTAAGAGCTCTTTAAAGGAGGCAGGACCATATTCTGTAGCATAACTCTAATACAAACAAAATGGTAGTGAGCTCTGTGGTTTTGGTAAAAAATCTTAGGAGCAGCAAGAAGAACAAAATGAAGAATAGAGGAACTAAAAGCCCAGAAATCAATTAGGAGATTATCGGAATAGTGAAGACAGAAAAATCACAAAGGTCTAGTTGGGCTACAACAGGATAGTTGTAGATATTAAAAGAAGACTGAATTTAACTGATGTTTCTGGATCACAAATCTTGGTGACCAGGTGTTGAGATAAGGGTAAAGGAGGAGTCAGAGAAGACTTCAGGATTTCCAGACATAGTGATGACCATTAACAAAGGTTGAAAGAGAAATTTCTTTGGGGGTGAAATGAGAGTAATATTGTGAAGGACTTGATAAAGCATAGTTTTCAAAATTTCTAGTGCTTTCTATAAGCTGTAGCACTGGTGGCTTTTTGTCTCATGCCATAGGAAAGCTCACGTTTCAGGTTGCTCTATGTAAGAGGATGTTTGTACATGTTGTAGTTATGAGGCTTAACCTGAGATGTTTGAGTTTTTGCAAGTTTGTTACACCATCTTTTTAACATGAGAGTACCACAAATCACCTTTTAGTCTTCAAGAGACCTACGAAGCTAAAAGACATGAATTTTATGGTGAACGACAAAGGAAGGAAGAAGAAATGAAGCAGATGTTTGTGCAGCGAGTAAAGGAAAAAGAAGCCATACTGAAAGAAGCCGAAAGAGAGGCAAGTACTCTGATGTGATGGGATTTGCATTTTTTAAAAGGTGTCCTATTAAATTTGGGATGTTTATCTCAAGAATTTCATGGCGATGCTTTTGGAGACTACTTGTTATTCTTTAAAAAGTAGCTATTTTA
>NW_011889050.1:1137838-1141663 GCF_000151845.1 Pteropus vampyrus
GGTATGGCTGGAACCTTAGGAGGTTTGGTTTTGTTTGCTAAGAAATGAATCTAGAAAGGTAGAATTAGGCCATATTATGAAGTTTCTTAAGAGCTGTTTAAAGGAGGCAGGACCATATTCTGTAGCATAACTCTAATACAAACAAAATGTAGTGAGCTCTGTGGTTTTGGTAAAAAATCTTAGGAGCGGCAAGAAGAACAAAATGAAGAATAGAGGAACTAAAAGCCCAGAAATCAATTAGGAGATTATCGGAATAGTGAAGACAGAAAAATCACTAAGATCTAGTTGGGCTACAACAGGATAGCTGTAGAAATCAAAAGAAGACTGAATTTAAATGATGTTTCTGGGTCACAGATGTTGGTGACCAAATGTTGAAATAAGGGTAAAGGAGGAGTCAGAGAAGACTTCGGGGTTTCCAGACATAGCGATGCCCATTAACAAAGGTTGAAAGAGAAATTTCTTTGGGGGTGAAATGAGAGTACATATTGTGAAGGACTTGATAAAGCATAGTTTTCAAAATTTCTAGTGCTCTCTATAAGCTGTAGCACTGGTGGCTTTTTGTCTCATGCCATAGGAAAGCTCACGTTTCAGGTTGCTCTATGTAAGAGGATGTTTGTACATGTTATAGTTATGAGGCTTAACCTGAGATGTTTGAATTTTTGCAAGTTTGTTACACCATCTTTTTAACATGAGAGTACCACAAATCACCTTTTAGTCTTCAAGAGACCTACGAAGCCAAAAGACATGAATTTTATGGTGAACGACAGAGGAAGGAAGAAGAAATGAAGCAGATGTTTGTGCAGCGAGTAAAGGAAAAAGAAGCCATACTGAAAGAAGCCGAAAGAGAGGCAAGTACTCTGATGTGATGGGATTTGCATTTTTTAAAAGGTGTCCTATTAAATTTGGGATGTTTATCTCAAGAATTTCATGGCGATGCTTTTGGAGACTACTTGTTATTCTTTAAAAAGTAGCTATTTTAACACATAGTCTTTGGATATAGACCTAAAAAAGTCATAGTCCGAAATCAAATAAAAATTTTAGTCTTTATGAGAAAATGGTCTTCCTTTAAAAATGGTTTACCAAGGACTTGTAATGGACCAGTTTACTAAGAAGAGTTTAATATGTCCTAACCGTGAGCCAGAAATGTTTTAGCTCTGGCTTGATAAAGCCTTTTTTGAGAGTTGTCGGAATTCTATTTTGTCAAAATATTAGTATCTATGAGAGCTGTTAAATAGCTTTCTGGGTTTGAACTCAGGCTTTCTGGGTGAGTTAAATAGTCTAGATGATAGCCTTAGCACAAAATACTCAGCAGTAAATTTCTATAGTTTTGTTAGCTTCTCGTTCTTCAAGCAACAATTTTAGTTTTATTTGTGTTAAACTATTTTCTGTAGACCTAACTGCAACGGCTACTTTTAAATGCCACATTTAAGATGAGGGTCAAAAAGGATGTAAAAAAGAATTTCTAGAAGACAGAAATGTTAATACAAATGACCTTGATAATGATAACACAAGAGTTCCTGAAGAGTTATTTGAAAAGTAACTTAATTTTACAAATTTGTATTATTTCAAGTCTACTTGTAGTATTTGATATTTAAATGAATCCTATAGTAAGTGGTTTTATAAAATTAATAATCTTATGCATCTTATGATTTGAATTTTGATCTTTTATTTTGAAAAAGTTTAAATAACAAGAAAGTGAACATACAGAGTACCCCTGTGTTCCTCCCTGCACCTAGATTTAGCAGTGAACATTTTGCCATGTTTTTTCATATGTGTGTATGTATGCATCCGTGTGTGTGTGTGTGTTTCCCTGGTCGTCTGAAAGCTGGTTGTAGACGTCATGATGCTTTATCTCTAGGCACATCAGTGTGCATCTCTGAAGCTTAGGTGTATCTTCTTCCATAACCATAGTACCAATATTATACCTAAGAAAATTGCTAGGAATGTCATAATCTCACCTAATCTACTACATATTCAAATTTCTCCAGTTGTCTCAAGATTGTCTATTATTGTTTCTTTTTGTTTGGTGATTTTTTGGTTTTGAACTAGAATTAAATCACAGATCTCATGTTGCACTTGGGTGTTCTGTTCACTTAGTCTCTTTTATTCTAGAATAGTCCCTAGTTTGGAGTTACTTTTAAATACAGATTTTGAGGAGAGAGTCATGATAAGTAGGAAATAAGAATGCTGATTATTTTAAATTAGAAAATTCATCTTTAAGATGGTAGTAAAGAAACTCTCTCAAGACTTTATCTCTCATGTATCATGATTCTTAGTTTCTCCAATGAGGAGAGAAGATATAGAAGTGGTTTACTATTTGTCAGAAGGTGCTTTATAGATTTTCATTTTTGTGATTCAAGTGCTTTTTTGTGTTGAGTATGAATTAAACTAACAAAGAAGTTACTTAATTTTCAGCCTAAGGCACCAGCAACCAAAGTTGTCACAGGAACTCCAGACTTTTAATTATATAGATTTAGAGGCAGTAGATTACTGGCCCGCTTCATAAATATTACAGAGTATCTTATGATCCATTTTCATGCTGTAAAGCCGGTATCATGGATACTTTAGAATCAGGATTAGTCTGCTGAAGAAGGGCATCTAGTCAGTCGATAATCATCACTCCATGAGACCAGAATCATCAATTGAAGGACTAAGAAAGACAGTATAATTTTTTTTGCCTTAATTAGGATGGTTTTAAAGGGAAAGGAGGCTTATTAATAATTACAGTGGGACAACAAGCAGTCGCAAACCAGTTCTCTTCTGGGCAAACCAGGACATTTGGCCACCCAATATTTGACTGCTAAATTTTTTAAGATACTTATATCAATGAGTTTCTGGCAGTCACTAATAAAAAGATAATTTTGGTAACCCAAAACATTATTTAATTCTGTATTAGAGGACCTTGTTATTTACAGTATCCTTGCCAATATTTGTAAAACAAATACCTCTTAATTTATCTTTCGTATAAATCTGACAAATGTGAACGTTAGATAACTAGAGCAGGGACATGCACAGAACAAATGTTATCTCAAAATACTGTTTTCTTTTCTACATTTTTATTAACATTATTCTAGTTGTATTAGTGAGGCATGTTATTATATATATGACATATTTCCCATTCTCCTACTCACACTACAAGAAAAAGTACACAGTTTATATTTGTCCTTCAAGTAAAGCATGTAACCATCATTAAATCATTACTACTTCCCCATTTTATATGAGTTTATTTCTTCACTAATTTTTTATTTAATATTCTAGATTATTGTCAATTAAAAAAATACAGATGTTATAATCCTGAACACGGGAGTACAAAAAGCCTTCTAATACAGGACAGGAAGGAGGGGTTTGCACATAGGTGCTGCAGAGAGCCCCGGTGCAAGGTAACTTCTCAGTGAACACAGAGACAGCTCGCCTTCCAGGCAGTTAAAGCAAAAAGGGGCCACGGTGAGGTACAAAGCTCGGATTAAAGATACTAGTTCAATAGGAGAAGAATGTTGTTTCTAGCATTCATTTCTAAAAATGGATACTTTTAAAAGGATTACTGAACAACAGAATGTACAATATCCTCAGAAGTAGTGTTTACAGAAGATACAGCAGTGTACTATATTGGTAATTCAGTCTTGCGAGCATTAGTGAGTAGTTATCAACAGCACAGAGAGCTCCTCTTTTTAACTTTTTTGATTAGTATTTGAAAATGTGTTTGAATTAAGTGCCTGTCATAGTGAATAATGGAACCATGAGTGAGTGCTTCATATATATGGAATAGATTGTTTTTATTTATTGTTTTTATCTTTGAACTCCACATAATGTGAATAAGTCACATTC
>NW_011889050.1:1141713-1158714 GCF_000151845.1 Pteropus vampyrus
GACAGCTCGCCTTCCAGGCAGTTAAAGCAAAAAGGGGCCACGGTGAGGTACAAAGCTCGGATTAAAGATACTAGTTCAATAGGAGAAGAATGTTGTTTCTAGCATTCATTTCTAAAAATGGATACTTTTAAAAGGATTACTGAACAACAGAATGTACAATATCCTTAGAAGTAGTGTTTACAGAAGATACAGCAGTGTACTATATTGGTAATTCAGTCTTGCGAGCATTAGTGAGTAGTTATCAACAGCACAGAGAGCTCCTCTTTTTAACTTTTTTGATTAGTATTTGAAAATGTGTTTGAATTAAGTGCCTGTCATAGTGAATAATGGAACCATGAGTGAGTGCTTCATATATATGGAATAGATTGTTTTTATTTATTGTTTTTATCTTTGAACTCCACATAATGTGAATAAGTCACATTCACAACTTTCCTCTCCCCTTTTAAAAACATTTTTATTTTTATAATTTTCTGGAATTTTTTAGTCAACCTCATGAATAATATAAGAAGTACTCTATAACCTTTCAAGATATTTAAGTATGCATATGCATATAAAGTGTGCATTAAAGTGATCAGAGGTATATATATCTCTATTCACATAACATAGATCTGCCCCTATATCCTCCCTTTCCAAGCTTTACCCTCCCTGCCACTCCTCTCCCAAATTTTAGGGGATGCACACATGCTCAGGGAGCTGCCAACTCTGTTTATACAACTGATTTGAATGACAACTAGGTGAGTTCCACCCTTTAAATACACACACACATAACATATATATCTTTTAATAGAAGCAGGAACCATTTAAATAAGCAAGTACTAAGGAACTGATGCTTCTCTAAAATGACATCCTCAGGAATAAAAGGATCTTATGGTAAAAGGGCCTTAATCTGTTTCAACCTTATTCCATCTCCATATAAATACTTCTCCTATCAGGAGTTTATTAGGATGTTTAGCTCTCTCCAATTTCTACCCTCAACCTCTAATTTTTAGTGAAATATTTCCTCAACTATTATATGCCGTCTTTTCTAGAAACCAAGTTCTGCTTTTTGTATGAATGCTAGGTTGCTGCCCAAAACTGAAAATACTAATTTAAAGTTTATCTAAACAGACCAGAGCATCAAAAAGAAAGTTATCTTTTTTGGTCTAGATATAGATTCTCTACTTGTGTTCATGACAGGCATGACACACAGCTGATTCATATGGATTCCACTCAGGTCTCTAGACTTTTTTTTTTTTTTTTCAGATAAACAGCAATTAAACCAGGGAAATCTGATGTTGTAATGTTACAGACTTTTGCAAAATTCATCTTAATGGCTGCATCGAGTGTATTTAGCATAAATTCCTTTTTTTTACTTTATTAGACACGGGCTATTTTTTTCCATTATAGTGTGAATTCTAGTAAGGTGAGGATAAAACTTTTTCTGAATTTAGGATTTCTTGATTTTTAAGTTTCAAGAAGGTCAATAACTTTAGGAAAATATAATAGACTTTTAAGGTTCTTGATTTCAGTTGACAGTTCATTCTTGCTTTCCAAACAGGTTTACTACCAGTATTAACTTTCAACAACTGTTTCACTACAGATAACTTTATTCGGAAAATAGAGGGTTTTTTTTTTCCTTTTTGATAACTTGCTACTGTAATTTGTGTCCCTCCCTTTTATTGGGCATGGATTTTAGAAACTTTATCTGAAGAGGTTTTATGGAGAAGCTGTTAAGCAAGAAAATAAAAACTCCAAGGAAAGATGAAGTGTTTTAAAAACAGGTTTGTTCATGAGGCTGTGGGCTTTTAATACATTTTTTTCTCATTTATTACATGGCAACTTATTTAAAATTAAAGTTACTAAGGCAATTCCATATATACATTTTTTTTCTCAAAGCATGAACTTTGGAGACAAGGAAATTGTTTATAATACTGTGCAAGTTTCATGAGCAGTTGTGTTTCTGGGCCGGAGAACATTCCTATGCATTTGCTGCCTTCCGTGTAATTAATGGGAACCCTCATCTTTGCTTCACAGCTGCAGGCCAAATTTGAGCACCTTAAAAGAGTTCACCAAGAAGAGAGAATGAAGGTTGAAGAAAAGAGAAGACTTTTGGAAGAAGAAATCATCTCTTTCTCTAAAAAGAAAGCTTCCTCCGAGATATACCAGAACCAGACCTTTATGGCTACGGGCTGCAATCTGAAGAAGGACAGGGACCGAAAGAAGTAAGCCACCCCCATCCGCCCTGTCTTGATAGCCCCTCCCCATCACTCTGCCTCATTCCCCTAGTTGGTCTTCATAGTGCTTCTTACTGCCCGTTTCCCTATTCGTAGGCCTCCTGTGACTAAAATGTCAGCTCCTTGAGAGCAGAGACCTTGTCCCTCTTGCTCACTGTCGTTGCCCTAACATCTAGAATAGCACCTGGCACATATTAGATGCTCAGTAAATATTTCGCAAAATTAGTGAATGAAAGAATGGATGAACAAAATAAAAATACATCACAGTGTAAAAAGGGCCAGTTGCCTGGGGGAAAAAGGGGCCGCTTTTATTTCGGTACCAGGCCTGTGGCTCTAGTACACATTTAACAACTACTGACCTACCGTTAGTTACGTTGAATTTCATATGTAAATGGAAGCTATATACTTTGTCGTTGAATCATAGATGTAAAATAATACTTGATAAACTAATTCTTAGGTTCACTTTTTTTTAACAAATTCTACTGATAATGATTTTGTGAGAATTTTTATTTTAATAAGGGAACCAGGCTATCGATTCGAATTCCTGTGCTTTGATGTCAGAGCCTGTGAAACCAATGGTGGACGTAAAGATGCAGAGGAAGGTAGAGAGGGCCCCAGTACAATGGGGTGGCCATGAGTAGCATTTGGATGATAATCTCAAGGCTTATAGGTTTGGGGTATGTGTTCAATCAAAGTTACCAAAGTTTTAGAAAATAAGTTTTTTTTCCTCTTTTGTACTGTGCACTTCATTTTATTTCCCACTTAAAATGTCCTTGTCAGTTTGCCTACTTGACTATTCTTGAAATTCATCATTGACTTGTTCTGTTGAAAATGCTTCTTTTTGGGTTTTTGCCTCAATTTACTGCAACTATCTCTGCTTTAGTGACATCAAGTCCTCTCCTTATGTTCTTCCCAGAGTAAAACTTCTGGTTTAATTTTATCGCCACATCTTATTTCAAACCCAGCATTTTCAGAATATTGTAATTTAACTTCAAAATAGTTAGGAAAACATAATGTTGATCCATGGTAGCTTTCCATTTTTGCAATAAATCCGCAAGGTTTTGGTGTGTTTAATTGACCTGTGGATGTTATAGTTTGGGGGAGAAGAAAGAAAAAAAAAATTATGTATGAACTTCTAATATAAGTTCTACAAGGACATTGTCTGTGTTTGTTCATGAATGTATCCATCCCCAGAGCCGAGCACAGTGCCTGCTACATAGTGGGCATGCAATTATTTGTCGAAAGAATGAATATGATTTATAATAGCTATGTTTATTCAGGCATTGAATTTCAAAAGATAAACTATAAATATATTTATTACTACTTTTCAGTGTTTTGAATTATAGAGCTAAGAGACTTTTACCTTTTTATCTTAATCCAGTGTTAATAAAACTGGATTCCCCTCTTTCATATATGAAAGATAATTTACATTTACCTTGTAGAAATTGGTACCCTGCTCCATTTGAGAACCATTGGTATGTGCTGTTGCTTACAGTATCAGGGACAAGCCCATAGTTTTTTGAGAACTCAGAATTCATCCTCAAGAAAAGAGAGTTTGGTGGGTTTTTTTATTTTTTCCCTTTCTAGAGTTCATAGCTATATAACCCATAGTATATTAGATGTTTATTTGCTCTTTCTGGAAAAGCTTTATAAAACTAATGATTCTAGTAATTTTTATTTCCTGTATGGTTTATTGTACCAATCAAAAGGGTTGTTTTTTTTTTTTCTCTTTCCAGCTCCAATTTTATGTAAAACAAAGGTTCCAGATCACAGAAGGTCATCACAAGCGAAAGTTATTAAAATGTTAGAAGTATGCTATGATTTTCTTGCTGGTTTTATTTGCTCTATCAGTTATTCTGTATCTGGCAAGTGGCCACAGTTATGGCCACTTATGGAAAAATATTTTTAAGTATAAGGTCAAATACATTAGCTAGAGTAGCTGATAGTATTTATATATTCACTGTTGTTAGAAATTTTAAGTTGCTGGTTTGTGATGAATCTATATTGTTTTTCCAGCTGCCTACTTATTGTTACTTTTTAAAGCATTATACCACAGACCAGTGTCAGTGCCATTGAAAATATAAAACTCATTCATATTATGGCTGATTGCATTTATATTCCAAGTTGAAACTTTTTTGTATATTCTAAAGGTAAAATTGGGAGAATATGTTTTAAAATGTATTATGTACCTGAAACTAACCTCTCAATAGTTTTATAGAACTTTTTAATTTTTATATAATTATCCAATTGATAATATGATCCTAAGCTTTTGTATCAAATTTTATATAATATGATGGCCTTCCATGCTTCAGTATGCCTTATTGTGGTTGATGTAGTATAGTGAGGAAACAAAATACGTTTAAAAGTAAAAACATCCAGGTATATAAATCATTTTTCTAGCGATAAGTACCTTGGAACCTGGCTATTACCACAGTATATTCATTAGGATATATTACATGCTGTCTTCCGGGGGAAAAAAATAAAGTTGAATCATCTTATTAAAAATATTTTCTAAGAAAATAACTGAACACCTGAATATTAAAATATAAAAATTTAGATAATTCATATCTCAAAGGATATTTAAATTCAGTGCCTTAGTATTCTCAGCACAATTTTTTTTTAAGTCATAGGATTATAATTTTTTATTTTTTTGTACTTGAATATTCTAAATAAAGCTGACATTTACTCTTGACAAGTAAAATATATCTACATATTTACTAAAATATGTTTAAATTACTTTAACTTTTCTTTTTACAAACTGTCGTCGTAAGAAACATTTTATCAAAATTAGTTCATTTAATTATATGTTTGAATTATTTTAAGACAGGTATTTTTCATACAACAAAACGTTTAACTTAGCCTATGTCAGATTCTGAACAGTGTTTTTTTCATGAAGTTGTACAAGTCGCAAATAAAACCTTATATTTTGTAGCACAATTTATCTGAACAAATACTTTACATTTTATTTTTACACTTGAAATTCACAAATGTCTCTTAGTCTTTTAAACCTTTAGTAAAGTAAGTTATAAGTATCACAGAAAAAGCTCTGAACTTTCTTCTCAGGATCAGTAATGCCCAGTTTCTGGAAGGTGGGAGCAGGAGAGTCGGTGAGTCCCTGAGGGCAGGTAGCATGTCGTACAGCGCACAGCCAGTGCCACAGCGCTAAGTGTTACCCAAGGAGAGTGTCATCCCAGAAGCTCAGTGACGTGATGTGAACGGTGGTTATTTGTAGCCATACTATAGCAAACTCTGTATAAAACAGCTATTCTAAACTTTAATAAAGTTACTTTTAAATGCCAGATTGGTTGTTGGCATGTTAAAACAAAGTTATTCAACTTTTAGTTGAATAGATTACGGACAGCTGCCTAAGACTCTGCACTTAACAGAAGGATAATCATTTTGTACTATACTAATGAGTCTGCTTTGAGAAAGACACATTACATGTGTTTCAACCACAAGGTGAATCTTTAATTTATTTCATGTATTTGGGGTTCCATACACAATTTTATTTTAGAAGAGTTACACGGCAAAAAAAAAAAAAAAACCACTTTAAAAACAATTGCATTATAATGTTAAATTCTCCTTACAAAGTCCTTATTATCCACTGGTGCTTAAATTAATAAATTTCCTGGGAACAAAATTAAGCTAGAAATGTTTTTGTTTAATTTTTTTTTCCCATAAAGCACGTGACACAGAATTGCCTCTCACTACCAACCATTAAGTTTTGTATGTACTACTCTGATTTCTAAAGCTCTTTCACATAAACTATGATTTCAGCTTTAAAACAACACACAGGAAGCAGCATTACAGGTATTATTATTATCCCCATTTTGAAGAGGAACTCAATTTAGTCCCCATGTTCCTCTTGGGCCAGGAGGCTATCCATGACCTCACAGAGGGAGCATCCACAATAGTGACAAGACAGAGCAGATCGGTGCGTAGAGGACTCTCATGAGGGTTTCTTCCTGTACCACAGAGCACGAGGAAGGAAGCATCCAGGGATGTGACTGGGTCTTAAAAGATTAGAAGCAATTTTTCAGATGTAGAAATGGAGAAAGGCAATCCAGGTGCAAGGAATAGCATATTTTTGATAAACCTATAGACTCTGGAAAGTGACTAAATATGAATAGTGAGTACAGGGGAGATGTGAGGCATGAATAATGGTGAGGTTTTAGAAAAAGAGTTTGTAAGGGCAATCTGGCAGGCAGTGGGAGCCATGGAAAGATCTGACCTTGTGTGGTCAGATACTTATCCAGAGTTCATGGGAAGATATACTGGGGGAGGAGGGTCTATCGCAGGGGCAGGCCGACTCATCAGAGAGGCTACAGTCTAGGCCCGTAGTTCTTAACACTGAGTATAAAATAACATAAGTGATGTTTAAAAAAAAATACTGATGCAGAAGAGAATGTATAGTAATGGTGGTCATTATATGGATAAATCCGATGACTATAAAACAATGTGTCTCATGGAGTTAGAAATACATAAAGAACTAAAATATAACATTACAGTGGCATATAAGTTGGAAGAGCAGGGTTAATCAAGTGATCTAAGGTTCTCATGTTAACTGGGAAGAAGATAAAAGTCCCAGTCAGCCAGGTAATGTGAGACTTAGTAAGAGCGCATTCAGGTGTGGGGAACTATAATTTTTGAATAGTAGAAAGAAAAATAGTCTAATAAATGGTAATCCAAAACGAAACAAGAAAATAAAGGAAATAAGATAGTTATGACAACCAGAAGGCATTTGGTAATTTGGTAGATTTAGACCCAAATAAATTAGTAATTACACATACTTCATGGTCTAATTTCCTTTGGATAAAAGTTTTTAAAAATCAGCAGTATACACTTCACAAGAGGGGTCTAAAACTTTCTGTCTTTATAGACAAGATAAGAAAAGGAACATCATGCAAACCCTAATCCAAAGCTAATGTGTAGCTATATTTTCTATATATTAAAAAAGTTTTAAGACAAAAAGCATCGTTACGGATGAAGATGTACACTTCAAATAACAGAATATATAACAATTCCAAATGTGTTTGTAATGTAGTAGCATATTTAAAGCAGGAATTGAAGAGAATAAATGGAGAAATAAGCGAACCCACTCGGAGATTTTAATAACACCTCTTTTATATGATAGAATAAGCAGACCAAAAATTAGTACAGATATGGGACACTTGAAAACTTTTAATGGCCTTGGCCAGGTAAGCATAATAGTATACCCAAGAATCACAGAATACAGAATTTTCAAGTACACTCAGAACGTTTATGAAAATTGACTATGTTTAACTTTAAAGCAAGCCTCAATACCTTCTAAAGGATTTACATCATATGCACTGTGTTCTCTGATCATAATGTAATTGATAGAAATCAATAACAAAGATTCTCGTACATTTCGATCTTAAGACATATACTTCTAAATAACCCATGGTCATAGAAGAATTCAAAAAGGAAATTAGAAAACACTTTGAACTGAATGATAATGAAAATACTATATGCTTGCAAGAAGCGGCTAAAGTCAAATTAAAGTCAAAATTCATAGTCCAAAATGCTAGTATTAGGAGGCAGGGAAAGGCTGAAACCAATGCTTTACACGTTCACCTCAAGCAGTTATGAAAAGAAGAGTAAACCCAAAGAAAAATAATAAAGAGAACAGGAATTAATGAAATAGAAAAAAATATCAAATGTTCTTATATTTAAGAGATTATTAAGGATGATAAACCATGACCAGAAAGACCAAGAAGAATGAAAACAGGCATAGAATGGCTAAAATTAAAAATAAATAACCCGACACTACCAAAAAAAAAAAAAGGATATGGAACAACTAGAAAACTCTACATTGCTGGTAGAAATGCAAAATGATTCAAACACGATAGTAAAGTTGGGCAGTGTCTTATACCCTTACCATATGTATTAGTTTTCCATGGTTTCTGTAACAAATTACCACAACATTAGTGGCTTAAAATAACACAGTATTCTGACAGCTTCGGAGATCAGAAGGCTGACCTGATCTCACGGGGCTGAAGCGAAGGTGTGGGCAGGGCTGTTTTCTAGGGCAGAATCCCTCTCTGCCTTTTCCAACTTCTTGAAGTTACTCAGTATTCCTTGGCTTATAACTTCCACCCCCATTTTCAAAGCCAGCAATATTGTGTCCTCACATTGCATCAGTCTGACCTTTTCCTCTTCCTCACTCTTCCATTTCAAAGCCCCTTGAGATCCTGTTTGACCCACCAGCATAATCTCCTTATTTGCCGATTAGATTAGCATGTACCTAACATTCAAAGGATCCAGAGATTAAGATCTTTAGGGGGATGGTCTGTGTGTCACGCTATACAACGTAGCTGTTCCAGTCTTAAAAAGTGTGCTCAAGATAAATGAAAATATGTGTCCATACAAGGACTTGTACTTAAACGTTTATAGCAGACTTTTTCATCATCTGCCAAACTCAAAACAAGCTGAATGTCCATCAACCGATGATGAACACATAAACAAGTTGTGGTTTATACAATGAAAAGGAAAAAAAAACTACTAATACACGCACAAACATGAATAAATCCAAAGGTATGCTAAGGCAAGGAAGATGCAAAAGGCTATATATACTGTATGACTCCATGTATGTGACATTTTGTCAAAGTGAAACTAAAGGGACAAATCAGCTGTGGTTGCCAAGCCTGTGGAGGAGGAGGAGGGCACCCTGGCTTTGATGGCACAAAGAAAGCTTTTGGAGTTGTGAAAATATCCCGTGTCTTTATTGTGGTGGTTACATAACTATGTGCATGTGTAAAAACTTGTGCAACTGTACACCTGGAAATTTTTTTACTAAATGTAAATTACACCCCAATAAGCCTGGCTTTTTTCTTAAAAAATAGAAGTTAAAAGGCAAAAACAATGGGAATGAAAAAATATCATTACAGATATTCTATTAGTAGAAATTAAAATGGCATACATTTGAAAATAGAGAAGGAATGATAAATTCATTAAAAATACGGATATAAGAATGGAAAATTTCATAATAAAAGACAATCCATAATTAAAATCTACGTAAAAGGTCACATGCGCAAGGCCTCTCTGCCGCTGCTGAGACGCGTTACTTGCCTCGTACCAGCTGGCCGCCCTCGTGGGCAATACCTCCCCCAGCGCCAAGGACATTAAGAAGATTCTAGACAGCGTGGGCTTCGAGGTGGATGACGACTGGCTCAACAAGGTCATTGGTGAGCTGAACGGGAAAAAACATCGAAGACGTCATCCCCCAGGGGATTGGCAAGCGGGCCCCCGTACCCGCCAGTGGGGCTGTGGTTGTCTGCGGCTCCTGCTGCTGGTTCCGCCCTGGCCGCAGCGGAGAAGGACGAGAAGAAGGAGGAGTCGGAGGAGTCAGATGGAGACATGGGATTTGGCTTGTTCAATTAGTGTCCCGCTCCCACAAACAAAGCCCTTTTTACGGAAAGAAAAAAAAAATCGGCATAAAGGTTAGGCTGAGTTAACTATCCCAGAATCCTAATGACCATGTATTGAAGAAAGCCGTTCTTTCACAAACTCCTTGTAGCAGGTGAAACAGTGCCCCACCCCAGAGATGCCCCTGCCCCAACCTCTGGAATCTGTGAATATGTCTCCTTGCCTGGAAAGGAAATTTTATAGATGTGGTTAAGGTTACAGCCTTGCAGTAGGGACAAAATCCTGATTGTCAAGGTGGGCCTAGTCTAATCATTCAGGTCCTTAAAAGTTGCGACCTTTTCCCCCCGCCGCAGTGGTCAGAGCAGTGAAGACCAAAGTAGGATCTGAGAGCTGCAACATCGCTGACTTTGAAGATGGAGGAAGGGTCCATCTTCTGAAGGGTCACAGGCAGCCTTCAGAAGCTGGCAACCGCAAGGAAAGGGATTCTCTCATGGAGCCGTCAGAAGGAACATTTTGCTTTTAACCTGGTGAAATCAAAGTGAGACTTCTGATCACTAAAATGATAATATAATTTTGTAGTGTTCTTACCACTAAGTTTGTGGTAATTTGTAACAGTGGCAATGGAAAACAAATACGTTCTGCAAGAATAAGTAAAGGAAACATTCCCATACTCATAAAGCCAGTATGACTTTTCAAAGCCTAATAAGGACATTCTGAGAAAGGGTAACTATAGTCTGATCTCATGCATCAACAGAAATGCAAAAATGCTAAACAAAATAACAAACTGAATCCAGGAATATATTTTTTAAAGTGCCACATATCAATGTTGGTTTATTCCAGGAACGTAAGGTTGTTGTAACGTGAAAAATTAATGTATCATAGCATGAACATTAAATGAAAAATCTATGATCATCCCTGCAGATTCAGAAAATATTGATAAAATTCAAACCTTTTCAAGATTTAAAAAACAGAAAAACTCTTAAAACACTGAATAGAAGGAAACTTTCTTAATTTGATACAGAATATCTGTTAAAAAAATAACCCATAGCAAGTGTCATTGGGGATGATGCTTAATGGGGACAGCTGAAGAATGGCCTCTGTCATCCCCTTTCATTAAACATTTTCCTGGAGATTGTAGCCATGGCAAGAGGGCAGAAAATAAAGATGAACTGGAAAGGAAGAAACAAAACTCAAAATTACAGGTTATATGGTTGTGTTTGCAGTAAATCCAAAGGAAGCTATAAACAAAGTATTAGAATCCATGAATGAGTCTAGGAAGGCTGTGGGGTACAACAGCCTACCTAATAATTTAAGAATAGTGATAAGAATAGTTGCTCATGCAAGACTCGGATGCCTAGAGTTTAAAAGTAGCTAATACTGTTCTATTCTCTGCAGAGCATCGTTTCTCCTGAAATTATATTCCTGACTCTGTCTCACTTGTGCCTTTCGGCCTCAACAGCTGTCCTGCATTTACTAGTTTGTACTCAGGCTCCTGCTCCCACACACCTATGCTAACTGTAGTTCAGAGTCAAGGTCAAGGTCTCTCACAAGGCCTACCCTCTCTTGGGTTCATGCAAATGGCCTTGTGCCTTTGCTAAGGCCCAAGAAGCTTTGCTTAAATGCCTGTCTGTGGACAAAGCCACTATAAGCAGCAGTCACTCCCAAGATTGAAGGAGCATGTACCCTAAACCTTAAATTCTGCCCGTCTAGAACTGAAAAGCTGACTGCACAACTGGAAACAACCTACAGGACACGAAGCCATGACATCCACCCATGTATCAAATCTGTGTTGCTAGGAGGCCGAATGATGGTTATTCCTGGTAGGGAGTGGTGCCCAGAGGGGACCTGAGGGGAGATTCTGAGGTGCTGGTATATTTCTTGATCTTGGTGTTGGTTATGTGGTTGTTAATGTTTTGTGACAATCCATCAAGCTGTACACTTATATGCGCACTTTCTGCAGTACTTTAACAAATATCTAGAAAGAAAGGATGGAGGGTGGGAGGGAGGGAAGAAAAGTACCCCCATGCTGATGTCCATGCACCTGGTCCCACAAAACCTTACCATGAATTACTTTGATCTGCATTATCCATTCTCTGTGTTATTTCTCAATGTTCCTGACCAATGTCATAAATGTTAGAATTTGGGAGGGCCTAATAAATAGCCCCTAACTTCCTCATCTGAGTTCTAAAAGAAACAAAAATAAAAATATGGCAACTGGAGACCAAATGTCACCTTTATTGCTGACAGAGATTAAACTTAGTGTGCAAGCCAGCTGAGCCTATTAAACGAAGCCCAGAATTATTAGGGTGAATCACCCTCCCAATCACAGGCAGTGCTAGGTGAGTGCAGGCCTTTTCTACTTATTTTATCTGCTACCAACTCACCTAAATTACCCAGCGTCAATCGGGTAAGACACGAAAACAAGAAACTTTTGGCCCTAGACATCTCTATAGCAATGTCGAGGGCCAAATACTATGCTATAGTCATCCATTTATTCTGTTGCCCTCCCAGCTCTTAGTTGCTCTTAAAAGACTTAGCAATTTTCAGACAGCTCTATTGTCTATGTTCCTGTTTGAACCCAAGGAAGCAGGTGGACGTGTATTACTATCTCCATTGGACAGGTAAGGAAATTGAGGCCTAAAGAAGTGAATGACCTCAGGTAACAGAGGCAGAACTGAAATTAGAATCTGGTCTTACCTGTCTCCTACTGTAACACCATCTACTCCAGGCATTTCTAAGTCTTTCCAAGTGAACGGCAACTGTTTATCCACAAGACTTGACTCTGACAGTCTCACACATCAACACACAGGCTTGCCTATAGAAAGCATATGTCCAAGAAGAAGTGAACTCAGTGGAATTTCTTTTGGGGCATCTGGAAACAGCTTATAATGTCCCTCAGGTTAGACAGAGGGGACAGCTTGCCTCCTCTTAGCAGAGCCATGTAGTATTCTCCAGGGCTTGTCCCTGTATTCCTCATTTATTTCTGTTTGTTCCTAATTTCTCACTGCAGACTTGTTAATTTCAGTGTTTTAAGGTGTTACCACACATAGAGAAAAATATTAGCTTTAAAAAGAGATGCTTAAAGAATGAAAAATCTTTAAGACTCAAATGAGTTTAAACAATGGGATTTCATGAATCTCAGATAAATATTTGAAAGCACGTCTTGCATTGTCATGTTATAGAAATTGATCAAAGAAAAGCTGATTTTCTGTACTGGTTAGAAATTATGTTTACTCATATGTAAACTCACAGTTCATATAACACGGTATCACTCTAATTATGCATTTCTACTTGCTAAAAGCTCATTTCCTTTTTTAAAAAATGTTTTAAAGTTATTCTCTTAAAAAATTGATATCTGAATGTGACGTTGAGTGGAGAATATCCTCGGAATGCAGACGTCGCCCCATGCTCACGTTGCCCATCTGACAGCCCTCGGGTCCACGGCTTTATCATTATTTCCCATGGAACGCCTCATCAAAATTTCTGCTTTAGAAGGTAGATGTTTTACTGTTCTTGACTAGCAGTTGCAAATAAAGCTTACCTGTGTTTTCAAACGGAAAAAAAAAATGTGTCTAATATTTCTTTTAAAGATACAAAGACTAGCACAATAGTAAGACAGTGATTTATCCTTTTTGTTAAGTTACAAAGACTTAACAAAAAGGATAAATCACTGTCTTACTATTCCTTTTGTGGTTCCCAGTTCACACGTGTGTGCATGAATTGATATATTGATTTTTCAAATGCTTACTTAAGAACCATCCATTTAAAAGTGAACTATTGTTATTTTTTTCCTTCTCATTCAACAACAATAAAAAGTCATGAAATTTGTCTTCGGTGCTAGACTTTTCTTCGTAAAAATATACACAGTTTGCCATAACCAAAATCATTTCCTTTTTAAATTCGGGGCGTTTATGATTCCCACCAGCAAATGCTGTTAAGGGATCACCATGCATCATGTGCGGCTGTGTGGCTCGTCATACTGTTAGGACTGCTGTCTCCTGGATGAGGGTCAGTGGTTTTGTGCTAGTTTCAGAACAAATGTAAGGCTTACCCAGTGTCTAAGAGGGTGATGCCAACTAAGATAGGTGAGGATTTAGCATATCATTTGAGACTGTCCAGAAAATATGTGAGAGATTTATAAGAGTGTTACAAAGCATAATGGAATATTTCCAGAGTTGACTGACTTAGGGAAAACTCTTGGCCTCTCAGAAATCTATCATTTGGGTAAAAATAACATGCACGATTACTTCGTACCTCAGTGACACATAGGATCTTAAATAGTGCTTGGAGTTCGTAAACAAAAGCAGTGACATACTAACTGTAAAAATAACCTCTACCTTTGGATAAATTGTTGATCTGGATAGTTTTCTCTGCTGTGTTTAAGGTGGACAGAGTATCATTTATCCGTTTGGATGACAGGACTATGACCTGTTTGCTAAGTGATATACTCCTGTCTCACATCCAGATAAGGGAGAAGTTATCCATTCATAACTTCCTAGGTTCCCATTTTCTATTTCTACATGAGCGTTTCAGGAGTCATAAGGATGAACAAGCTAAAATCCCTGCCCCTCCTGAGTTGAAGACTTGTTTGTTATTTAATATAGTGATGGGTTAGCATACTGATACTGCGTAAGACACTACCTGGGTACATTATATTATTATATTATTTCATTTATCCTCAGTACTCCAAAAGATAATTGTTTATCTCCCTCCTCTTAAAGGTGAGGAAACAAGTTCAGGAAGATTTAGACCTACTTCCCCCACCTTTCTGATCACCTATTCTCCACTTCCTGTGCTGGACCAGCTCCCGTAATCACTTGCAAGATGGCATCACCAGTGTTCTGTCCTCAGCCTCCCTTTTCTTCCCTTCACCTTCCCCTTCTCAGTCTCCTGTGTGCTCATCTACATCCTTCACTTCAGTTGCATGCTGATGGCTCCATATTTATAACTGTAACCTTCATCTCTCTCCCAAACACCAGATCCATATTTATACTCATCTGCTGAAGATATCTACTTGTGTGGTCCACAAACACCAAAAATTCAACAGTCCCAAATGGGGCCCCCGATGTCCACTCCTCACTCCTTCTGAGTACTCTAGTTTGGCTGGTGGATCACCATCTGCCCAGTTGCTCAAACCTGTCTCTCCAGGCTCCCACATGAGTCCCCCAGAGGGTTACACCCTCTTCCCTGCTCTGTACCAAGGAGACTCTGGGCACCTGCCCCACCTGCCCCACCTGCCTCTGGTAGCACCTTACCTAGAAATTGATCCCCTTGGCCCACATTGTCTTGTAACCCTAGCTGATTCAACTCGAGAGGGTTCCTTACCCACTCACAGCCATGTCCAGGTGGCTAGCAGCCTGTGGGACTAATCCATGTTTGGGGATGAGGGAGTGAAAGTAGGACCTGACACTATTTAACAGCAACTTAGCAGTATGGATCAGTTAGGACCTAGTCTGAAAGCGGGGAACCACACAATGTAATATGGGAACTGGTTTTACAGGTGTTGGAGAGCCAAAGGGGACACTGAGTAATGTGGAGATAGTAGCTGCAGGAGGCAATGTCCACCCCTGGGCAGGCGAGGGCCATGCTAATGGGGACAGCAAACAACTGCGGAGGAGCTAGTCCTTTGCCCACCACCCCCACCTCCCCAATACCTTGCCTGCAAAGCTGAAATACAGGCTATGGAGAAGCAAAGGAGGCGATGGGAAGATGGGTGTGAGCTGTGAGCCACATAGCCCAGTCAGATTCTTCTCTCCCTAAGAGTTTGAAGGGCAAGAGGTCGTAATCAGCCACAGCAAGAGTTGAGAGAAGCCGAGACATGGCAAGGGCCAGCATCAGTCCATTGAACACCCCCTTCTCTCTTTCTGTCTCTGCATGTGGTAAAATACAAGAAGATATAAAGATAAAAGTGACAATGTCAAACTTTACCCAAGCCCTGTGATTTTGGAAAACAGGGATGATTAGGGAAGCTCTCTTCACGTTCTAGGAAATGATTTACTGCCCAAAACTCCCCTCCCAATATGACTTACGTGAAGCCTATGATGCCCCTTGTTTACAAGAACAAGGCCAGAAACAGACCCTCCACCATCCCATTCGTTGTCTCATAAATGTTTAGATAAACTACTTGCCCCCACTGATTGATTGGAATAAAATGCTTGAACTCTGAGCTACTCTTGGCCTGAGGCAGTGTTATGGACCCTCCTGAGAATAAGCTGGTCTCTGTGTGAATACCCCACCCGGCCATTCTTTCATCCCTCTTCCCCACAGCCATTTCTCACTAGCTCATTCACTACTTCGTATAACAAAAACTTTCTTTGCCTAACCCCGAGTTACTGGCAGATTTTGTGATCAGAGCCTTCACCCTATTGTAGCAGTTTTCCTCTCCACCCCTTGCAACAATCATTTCCTTAGTAAGTATTTCCTTACTAAGTCTAGATTTGTTTTTGATTTGACAAAAGGCTTCCTGGCATGGGGGGAGAAGAATTCTCCAGGTGGGAGGTGGAGGCACCTCAGGTACGTGAGGCAAGGAGATGTGAGAGCTGTTAGTGCCTGTGGGTCGAGGGGCTTAGGGCAGGTTCCTGACGATCTGGGGGCTTTGGACTGGAGGACAAATGGAAACCAGTGACTGACCTGCAGTTGGCCCCTCTCTGTTCAGACCAAGGGTGCTTGTATGGACTGTGGATCTCTGGCTAACAGCCCCACCTTGGCCCTCACCCCCTCCACATGCACACACAAGCTGCTGCTCGTCTACCCTCAGTCCACTCCCGGAGATTTGGACTGCCCTGGGAGACTGTACCCAGGCCAGAGGACCACAGAAGCCCTGAGAGCCAGCTGGGGCCTGGGGTCACCTCATCCAGTGGAGAAGGGATAACTGGCTGTGCCCACCCTGGGAGTCCATGTATGCACAGCTGGGCATCAGATGGGTGGGCTGGGGAGGGAGGGAAGGAAGGGAAGGAGTGGGCAGAAGAGCTGGCCAGCAGATGAGGGCCCACGACAGGACTCCCTTCTTGAAGCTCCCACAGAATATATTTCTACATCATGGTGCTTGGATGGCTTAGTGTTAGTTCATATGTTTGAGTTTTTCACTATATCATAAAATCATTAGGATCAGAATCCCTGGGTTTGGCATGCAGTGTGTTCAGCTGTCAGCTGGATGAATGGCACCAATCTGCTGGCATTAAAAATGTCGCTCATATGCTCTATACAAGTTTTTTTTAATTGCTGGAGAAAATGTTTCTAACAGATGTTGTATGTATCAGTCAAGACCAGTCAGGAGAGAGAAGCCACACAGTAAAAGGAAAAATTAATATAAAAAATTATCAACTATAATGGGATTAAAGAGGATTTGGCTAGTAAGAAGTAGAGAAAATGCCAAAAGTATAACAATAGCAGCTACTGGGAG
>NW_011889050.1:1158764-1163058 GCF_000151845.1 Pteropus vampyrus
GACAGGACTCCCTTCTTGAAGCTCCCACAGAATATATTTCTACATCATGGTGCTTGGATGGCTTAGTGTTAGTTCATATGTTTGAGTTTTTCACTATATCATAAAATCATTAGGATCAGAATCCCTGGGTTTGGCATGCAGTGTGTTCAGCTGTCAGCTGGATGAATGGCACCAATCTGCTGGCATTAAAATTGTCGCTCATATGCTCTATACAAGTTTTTTTTAATTGCTGGAGAAAATGTTTCTAACAGATGTTGTATGTATCAGTCAAGACCAGTCAGGAGAGAGAAGCCACACAGTAAAAGGAAAAATTAATATAAAAAATTATCAACTATAATGGGATTAAAGAGGATTTGGCTAGTAAGAAGTAGAGAAAATGCCAAAAGTATAACAATAGCAGCTACTGGGAGCGGCCTCTTTCACAGGGCTGAGATAGAGCCCCAAGGAGGAGCCCCCACCACACCTTGCAGAACCTGCCGGTTTGTGGAATGGCAGAATGGTAGAGAGGTTGCTGTGATGCTGCACCAGTGAAACTTGTTGGAAACCCACCCTACCTCCCGGGTGCCACAAAGCTGCCTCACCAAAGGCATACCACCTGAGCTGGGGCTCTGGGGGCCAGGAGTCTGCTGAAAGAGCGTGCTGGAATGTGGAAGGAAAACACCTCTTCCTTGTGCCCTCTACTGACAAAACTTAACACCGTGTTTGCTGGCAAAGGAAAAATCTTTAGAGCTCATCCTAACTTTCATAGAGCAGGCGATGAAGGAGGAATTTGAAGCTGAGAGACAATATTGACACCTGGCGCAGCATATTAGTATTATTTAAACAGTAAATGCACAAGATCTGACAACTATGCGAGGCAGGTGTTTTTTTGTTTGTTTGTTTGTTTGTTTTGTTTTGTTTTGTTTTGGTTATTTTACTTATGTATTTATTTATCTTCAGAAGAACTGACCTAGTTTATAACCTCCCTCCTCTGAGACAGATCCCTTACACTTGGTCTTCCTCTGCCTTTGGCAGGACGCAGGAAGGAAGGTGGCTGCAGATGTTCGGTTGTTTCTGCTCTATACAAGAAAATTGACGTATTTCTATATGTCAATTTTACATTCTGCAACTTTATTGAATTTATTGATCAGTTCCAAAAGTTTTCTGGTTGAATCTTTAGAATTTTCTATATATAAGATCGTATCATCTACAAATAGTGACAATTTTACTTCTTTCTTTCTGGTTTTTCTTTATCATGACTTTTCGTCTTCTTCTGGAACCCAGGTTTTTCTAATATTTGTTCTTCTGATGGAATACCATAGATAATATAATGCTTTCTTCATTCTTTTTCATTGTTTTGCTCTGAGTTATTTCAAAATCTTTGCCATCTAGCTCGCTTATTTTGTCTTCCATTTACTTTACTCTGATACAGATGCTCTCTATTGTATTTTTAAAAATTTCATCCATTGAATTCTTCAGCTCTAGAATTTCTGTTTGGTTCCTTTTTATGATTTCTATCTCTTTGGTAAATATATCATTTTGTTTATGTATTTTTTTCATAATCTCAATGAACTGTCTTTCTTAGTTTCCTTTTAGCTTATTGAGTTTCTTCAAAACATCTATTTTGAATTATCAGCTAGATTGCAAAATTTCATATCTCTGAGCTTGGAGAATTATTGTCATATTTTGGTGATAACATGCTTCCTTGATTTTTCATGTTCCTTGTAGTTTTGCATTGTTGCTTTTGTATTGAAGTAGAAGTCACCTCCAGTCGCCTTTGGATGGGGTATACTGTTCATTGGTGCTGTTTTATCTGGAATTTTTTTTCCCATCTACTAGGTTTTCCAGAAGATGGCACTATAGCCTAAATTTGTGGTTTCTCTCTCCCAAAGATCCTGGTCTGTTTTTCTGGTAGCACTTGTTTATTGCACTGGCCGTCACTGCACTTGAGAGGGTATACAAGGAGCCAGCTGGGAGATGGGAGATTTGGGTTTAGCATTTTCAGGCAAGGAGATGGGAGATTTGGGTTTAGCATTTTCAGGCATTGGTGGTACATGCATACTCAGTGGGCACATCCTTGGGTGAGGTGCTCCCAGAGGCTGTGGGCAGATTTCCTGCTGAAGTCGAGGATAGTCATCAGGAACTGCATCCCTCAGATGCTCTTTGATATTCTCATCTGCCTCTTTTCCAATTTCCTCCCTGACCCCAGTTATGGAGGCCCCACCTCAGTACTCTTGAGTGCTGTTGGAAAGAAACAGGTTTCTCCAGCTGCTTTCTGCACAGCTGGGGTAGCCAGGCACTCACTCATGGCTTCCTTCCTCTTCCTCCTTGTGGCAGGAGAGTCTGATGCTGTGGGGTCGTTCAGCCCCGTGCAGTGTTGCCTTGGCTTGAGGGAATGGGGGTAGAGAGTGGGGTATGGGAGGGAGGTGCTAAGAAAATTTCTCTTACTATCTCCACTGCAACCAAACTCGTGTGTGTGTGTGTGTGTGTGTGTGTGTGTGTGTGTGTGTGTGTGTGTTGTGTTTTATTTTTCTTTTTTCCCCTTCCATCGGCATGCTAGAATATCCCCTCTGGAAGGGTGGACTTCTGCAAATTCTCTCTCAGTTCTGAGTATCTGCCCAGGTTAGCACTCTCCAGGTTTTTCCCCCAACTATATAGAGAAGGGCTGAGGCAGTTTTTCTGGCTACTTTGGTTCTGCGATCTATACCAAGGCCTGTCTACCTATTACCATATGCACAGGTGGGTGAGACTAACCCTGGGTACCCATAACATAGGTGCTAGATCCCACAACGGCACAAAGGTGTTTATGTTCATGAATGGATGTCTAATTCGTTGTTTAAAAAGGGGAACAAAGAAGAGGAATGTTTTATGCCGCCATGATGGTGAAGTCACTAACACCTTTAGTTTATTATATAGTGAATATTTTATTTATTATGATGAGTAAAATTTATTTTTGAATGTCAAATGAACCTTGCATTCCTAGAATAAATACCATCTGATCATTATATACTGTTCTTTTTTATATATGGCTGCATTTGTTTTGCTAAGCTTTTAAAATAATTTTTGCGTCTGTATTCATTAGGGATTTCAGTCTACAGTTTTCTTTTCTCCTAGTCTTTGTCTGGTTTTGGTATCAGTGTTCTATTAGCATCATAGAATGAGTCAGGAAATATCCCCTCTTTTTCAATTATTTTGGAAGAGTCTGTTTAAAATTGGTATTGTAGAAATAATAAGATATAAATAAATAAAATTGGTGTTGTTTGTTTCTTAAATATTTGATAGACTTAACCAGTGAAACCATTTGAACCAATACAGTTTTTTGTATGAAGGTTTTAAATTATAGATTTAATTTCTTAAATAGATTGACAATGCAGTTTTTCTATTTCTTCTTGATTGAGCTATAGTAGTTTGTGTCTTACACCAAATTTATAAATTTTATCTAAGTTATTAAATTTGTTGACATCTATTTGTATTCATGATACTTTATTATTCTTTTAATACCTATAGTACCCGTGGTGAAGTCCTCACTTTAATTTCTGATGTTGGTAATTTGTATATTTTTTCTTTTTTTCTCTCCTTATCTAGCTAGCTTTTTGAAGAAACATTTTTTCATTTTATTGATTTTCTCTGTTGTTTTTACACATTTTATTTTACTGATTTCTGCTTTTATCTTTATTTCCTTCTTCCTGTAAACTTCGGATTTTTTGGCTCCCATTTTTCTAGTTTCTTAAGGTGGAAATTTAAATAATTAATGTGAGAATTTTTTTCTTTTCTATTATAAGTTTCAAAGCTATGAATTTCCCTCTAACCATTGCTTCTGTTACATTTCACATTTTTGCATGTTTTTGTGTTTATTAAGTTCAAAGTTCAAAATATTTCGTAAATTTTTTTTTGAGCTATAGATTTTTTTAAAGAAGTGTGTTGTTTAACATCTGGATATTTAGGAATTTCCCAGATATATTTCCACTATTCGTTGCTAGTTTAATTTTATTGTGGTCAGAGAACACACTTTATACTATTTTGACTCTCTCCAATTTATTGAGGGTCAAAAATATGGTCTATTATGTTTTATGGTCAAAAATATGGTCTATTTTAGTAAATATTCTGTGTGCACTTAAAAAGAATGTGTATTCTACTATTGTTTGTTGGAGTATCAATTAGATGAAATTGATTAATGGTGTTGTTTAAGTCTTCTATATCTTTATATATTTCCTGTCTCATTGTTTTATCAATTACTGAGAGAATGCATTTAAAATTTCCAATTACAATAGTGGATTTGTTGATATAACAGTAGAAGTTCTGGGCAAGATGGCAG
>NW_011889050.1:1164568-1169165 GCF_000151845.1 Pteropus vampyrus
TGCCCACTGCCCTAAATAAAAAATAACCAACTCTGGGAGGCCAGCTGAAGGATATTTCCTGAACCATTACTTCTAATAATGAAAAATAATAAGTAACTTAACTACTCAACCACAGGGAATTGTTTATGTCATCTATGATATGCGAGAATATTAGGCAGCGACCCAACTCTGTGTCTGTGGGACTAGGTTCAAGATATAATATTAAGGAACTAAGCAGGTAAACTCTGATATGCTGATAGAAAAAAAATCATGCTTAGAGAAAGATAAATGAAAGACATGCATCAAAATATTCACTCTGGGCTTGAGAAGTATTTGTCGTTTTCATTTTCTTCTCGATTCTTTTTACTTATTTTTCACATTTTCTATAATGAGTTCTTCCTGATTTAGAAAGCCTTCATAATTTTAAAAGTGAAAGGAGTTTTTGCTGAGCGCGTTGGTGGTTTGCGTGGCCAACAGACGTGGCTTTTCAGAACCTTGCCCTACCGCTGGCAATGATTGGGGCACAAACCATCTCAGCAATTGTACTTCCTGCTCTCATCAGGAACCAAGTTGCTGATCCTTAGCTAATGAGGAGATCCTCGCTTATACCACCTCCAAGAAACCACAAGCAATACAGCAGTGATATTTTATTTCTCGCTATAAAGCCATGTGGAGTAAGGAGTGTGAACTGCCATGATGATAACGGCCAGTCCCAGAACCTGCGCCCTGTGGGGTCTCCTCCTACCATGGTTCGGAGCTCGCCGATGAGGACATCAGCAAAGGTCATGCAAGCAGAGGTTGGAAACTGCTTGTGCCTTAGGGGTTGCCTTCTGCTGCTGCTGGCACCTAGTCTGCTTCATGGGACACGAGGCCCGCCTGACAACCAGGTGACTATACCTGCACAGAGGACCTCAGGGTCCAGCAACGGAAGTGCCTAGCTGAGCCCAGCCCATACTGCAGACTCATGAGCAGATAGTGTATGCTTTTAAACATTGCCTTAGAGGTGGTTTGTTATGGAGTAGTAGACAACTGAGTAGGAAATCTTGGCTTGACCCCAAGTCCTGCCATTTATTAGTATGTGTGAAGCTTTACTTGCTGAGCCTATGTACAAGGTGAGGGCCCAGAGACCCAAAGGCCCAGGGAAACCGGGCAGGTGTGCATGAAAAAGCCCAGTGCTTGTCCCACTCTGAAGGCAGGAGCCAGCTCCAGACCCTGGAGAGTGAAGATCTATCCGCACTGCCCTCTCCCCTACCCACTGCTGCGCCAGTTTGCAGCAGCGATGAAAACAGCATCACCACATAGGGCTGTGAGCTACAGCTATTTACAGATGCTGGCTCAGTGGAAACTGCTGCAATTAGAGCAATTAGGGCTGTGAGGTGCAAATAGAAAATCTGAAATGAAATAAATTTCCAGCTAAATGGTAGCCCATGTCCCAGCCTCTGAGGCATTAGCCACATGTGAATGACATCTATGCTTGTCAGCCCTGCTGGGAATGTGCCCAGACAGCTCAGGGAGATGGGAGGGATGGGAGGCAGCCCCACCATGGCTTTCAGACCCAGGTCAGCATGGGTGTTGGGGAGGACAGGAAGCCACAAGGAGGAGGCAGCTGTGATTTTCACCCTACAGGTTACTCTAAAGAATTAATGGGTCCATGGTTGTAAGCACCAAATAAGAGAAATCAATGGAACAGCGGGCATCTACATAGCACATCTCTGGAGGAGACCATCTGTGCATGGCCTGGTCGGTGTGGTCTGTGGCCTTGAAGTGGGGTAGAGGTGGGCAATGGGTGCCATTCTGTGGACCGGGTCCTTCCATGAGACAAGTCCAGTCCCTGCTAGTCCCAGAGGACCCATCAGGCTATACAGGGGACCACACAGTAGGGCTGAGAACCCTTATCCCTTTCCACATTCCCTCTGGGGCATGACCCTCCTAGCTTTGCTTGGAAGCTCTGTTGTGTTGCCTGCCTCTCTAGTCCCCACTTGCCCCTGAAGCTTCCTAGGAGGCATTCTCTGATCAAGATGTCGAGGAATCCCCTCCCCATGGAAGTATGCAACCCCACAATAGCCTCGAGCCATGTCCCAGCCCAATGGAGGGAGAACCCCGGGCCTCCAAATAGACCCACCTGTGGGCCTCCTCACACCTACATCAGAATCACTCTCCTTAGCCCCCACCACTGGAGAGCATGCCCACCCAGTTGCTCCCACCTTCCTATACTGGCTCTACAGATCCCCAACATCTTTGCAAACTGGGAATGGTGCAGCCCGGGTGTATGGATCTTCCAGCCTGGACAGTTCCCTAGGGCCTTCCAGAGACCCAGGAGTGGGATACTGAATTTCCTCACCTCCATCGAGATGCTGGCTTCAGTCACTCATTGAATTTGCAGCCCTCTCACTCCCAGCTTTGGGCAGTCTGGGGCTACTGCTGGTTAATCCTGAGAGATGCCCTTTTAGGATGGCAAAGTGAAATAATCAGACTCTATCCTCTCTTGCCCAGATTCAGTCACATGATGCAAGAAAATGATGCTACTTGTGGTCCTAGAGTGGGAGGCAGGTTGTGCAGATTCAAAGTCTCTCAGCTCTCTGGTAGGTGTCTACTTCGACCAGCCCCTAACAGAGCTTCTCTCTCTGCTTCTCCACAGCTCATCTCACCTAGTCATTTCCTCTCTCGCTCGGCCGAGCCCCACACTTCTAACACTAACAACCCTCCATGTCCAAATCCCTTCTGGAAGCAGAGCATTTGACCCAGGTCTTGAAAGAGAGACAAGGACATGCTGGTGGAAAAGTTGCTGGACCAACAAAGTGGCCCCATGATGTGCAACGTTCCTAAAGAAGCACAAGCTCCTGGCATTTGGAGCACAAAGTTTTCAGTGGTCCCTCAGGTCCCTTGGCCATCTGTCAGGATAGACCACAACTGCCTGCTTAGAGCCCAGTAATCATAAAATGCCAGGGAGAAAAGTCATGCAATTTACTGGCCACTGTTCTTATCTTTGTAAGAAAACGGAACCCACTTCTAATACCGACGCTTTGCCTCCTCATCTGTCCTGCCTGCGTGGTGTACACTGGCTGCATGTCCTTCTGGCTGGTTCCACCTTCCCTTTGCGGTTCAGTTACCTGGGGTCTCGCTGGTGCTCCCTCTTGTGAAGCAGATGGAGGGGACTGTTTTCTCTGCTGCCATTGCTAATTCTATCAGCTTTATCAGCAGCCTTGGTGTTAACAACCTCTAAAACAACCACGCTGGGTGACTGAGTGTGCAGAGAGGAGGATGTGCCAGGTCTATGCTCCTCTCTGCGTCCACACCTTGCTCATAGGTCATAGACCACAGGTTATAGGGCCATAAGTGTCTAGCACTGAAAAGCTGCCTGTGGCCCTCAGCAGCTGAGTCCTCACTGCCAATTATGATCCAAGTCTCTGGCAGCCAGGACACTGGGAGAAGCAAACAAAATTCAGCTTTGCTGTGTCTTTTTTGATGTTGCATCTTTCATTTCTCATGAAAGCTTCATCTATCACCCTTGGAGACCTCAAATTCAAGGCACAGGTTTCCTTTTCTTGAGTTTAGACTTCAGGGCTGCCTCCTGCTGGCCTTGTGGCCTTGAGCAAATCACTAGCCTCTGAGCTCCTTTCACCTTATCTTTAAATGAGGACAATAATGACTACTTTCTGGAGGCGTAAGGATTAGAGGTGTGCAGACGTATCTGACATGGGACCTGGCACAGAGGGATGTGGTTCCTTTCTGGCTTGTGGTTCACCAAATGTACCCTCTCTCATCCTTTCCTTGGGACTCATACCTCAGTCCCTGTCACTCCTGGTGAGTTCCCATTCAACCCTCCAGTCTCGACTAAGGTGTCACTTCTTCTAAGAAGCCCTCCCTGATGGCCTCCCTGCTTCCAGAGCCATGGTGTCTGTTCTAGCCAGCAAGTGTTTGCTTTCCACTAAAGACTGAGCCACCCCAGGGCAGGGATTATGCCTCATTGCTTCATTAGCTATTTCTCCAGCACTTCCTTTAGTGTCTAATCTAGTACAGTGCTTGCCACCAAATTGACACTCAACACTTACAGTTGAAAAGTTAAATAGCTTAATTTGACTTATAGAAATAACCAGTTTTCACAACAACTATCTATAGAGGACCTTCCTCCCATCACACAAATGTTTACATACATGTGCAACACTTCACACAAGCTCACACATTCTGGATTCACTTAAGTACCTGAACCCATCTCAGCCAACATTCATTGATTGGTTGTCATGTGCAGGCACTGTCCTGGTCCTGGAGATGAGAAGATGAAGAGGGCATGAGGGCATGGGACCCCAAATGTCCACATCCATGGAAAACCAACCAAGTACACAGGAAGGGGGACACTAAACAGAATGTGGTACATTTGGGCCAGGATGGTGTTTCCTTCTTCTTTCCCCACCGTGGGGAAAGAACTTTGGTAAGACAAAGTTGTATGTGTTGTATGCATTTCCCCACATCCAAGACTTGTCCTAACAAAGTTTATATATTTCCCCATATTCAAGATGTGCCCTAACAAAGTCCTAAAGAACAGAAAAAGACAGAAGACCTGTCATTGGAGGAGACTAAGAGTCATGACAAATGCAAAATGAGGTCCTGGGCCAGAAAA
>NW_011889050.1:1171195-1173730 GCF_000151845.1 Pteropus vampyrus
ATTTGGGGGACTGGGAGAATGGGGTGAAGGGTTAAAGAAGCACAAAATAGTAGCTGATGGATGGGCACAGGGATGGGGAATGCACAGCAGAGGGAATGCAGTTAGCATTAATATGTTGGCTAGGTAGAGGGTTAGGGGAAGGAGGGAGCAATTGTGGGGGTTGCTTTATGAACTATATAGATGTCTACCCAATGTATTGTATACTTGAAACTAATTAAAATTGAAAAAATCAAAAAAAAAAAAGAGAGAAAATGGACATTAGTCAGACAATGGGCAAAATTCAAATAAGTTTGATAAGTATCATATCAATGTTAAATTTCTGATTTAGATAACTGAATTCTAGTTCTATAAGATGATAACATTAAGGGGAACTGGGAGAAAGATAGATGAGAATTCTATATTATTTTGGGGGTTTTTTTGGTAAGTCTTAAATTATCTCAAAATAAAAGATTTTTTTGAAAGAAAATAAATCAAATGTGGCTGACAGACTGTCAATCTTAGCAAGTTTGCTTTGGAATTGGTCCCTTTTGAAGGGCTTCAAGCCCTTGTCAGAGACATTTGGGATGAAGGCCTGGGTCAAATCAGGGCTGGTTCTTTGTTGTTTGTGGAATAGCCTCTGAGTGAGGAAGGGGAAGGGAAGATGGAGCCCTTAAGACAGAGACTGTCAGAAATGCCTCCTCAGGAAATGAAATAGAGACTTTGGAAGAGGGAAAAGAAATTCAGAGCCTCTGAGGCTGGGCAACTCTACATCCTCTCTCTCCACATCTCCTTCCCAGGCCTTGCCAGACCTCTTTCTAGTTGGCCAGGGAGTGTGTGGACAGAGGGTAAGAACAGGGGACAAAACCAGGCGTCTGACCCTTCAGTCCAGGATCTCTGAGACTTTGGCAGAACTTCCTGTGTCTTTGGTCTCAGAGCTGGTCTCTTGGATATCAATGCTCTTGGGGCCTCTCTCCCTCCTTTTTTCCCTCCTTCCCTCCCCCTCCCTCTCCCTTTCTCGGATATTCAAAGCTGCAATCCTGACACTGGGTTTCTGCAGACTGGCTTTGTGTTTGATGTCGGCCCTTTCAAGGGTTCAGAGTGTGCTCTTTGCAGAGATGCAGACTCAGCAAGGCTTGGTGGCTTCTCTCTTCTCAGTTCTCAGCTGTTGTGCTGCTGAGAACTTATAAAGGGAAGGAGGGGGCACACTCTGCAACACTGAGTTATTAAAATCATTGAAAATCCAATATGTTGCTGGGAACTCAACCTTTTAATACCTCTTAAGTATGCATCATAGCCCTAATAAATGTAAATCAGTCTGGAAATGACTTTTCAGCTGCTCATCATTGATTTATACTTTTTAAATTAAATCATCAAAGACCTAGATTTTAATCAAAGGCTTCAGAATCTTCTATGAGGCCAAGTGAAATCACTGTTACCTTGAGGTCTGTAGTCTGTAGTGGCATACCACAGGGCTCTGCCCCGTAGAGCATTCTATAATTTAGATGGAGGCATCAAGGCATATATATCACATCTATCAATTACCTAAAGCTTAGTGAGACAGATATATATAACAGATATCAGAATAAAGGTCACAGTTACCTCAAGGGAAGAGACTAATGCACCAACTCAAAAAATCGTAAAACCTTAATATTGAAAGCAGCAATTTATTGCATTTAATCAAAGAGCATTTGCAGTGACTGGAGTTCTTCCAAAAGGATGATGTGACATAAGTAAATGCAAGACTGCCTACATGAGTGATGTAGAGGGTCCCACTGCACTCTGCACTGGCCACCCACCCCATGGCATAGTCCAGCTAAGGTGCCAGCAAGGTGTAGGGGGTGTGTGGGAAACCATCAAAGAATGTGCAACTGTGGAACCTGGAGAAGGGTTAGTGGTGACACAGCACTGTCCTCAAGGCTCAGGAGCTGAAACTGCCCCTGACCATTGGAAGGGAGCTCCATGATAAATGGGCAGAATGTGCAAGGGAGGTGGGTGTCCCTTCAGTTATAGAGCATGTTGCTTCTAGACTTTGGAATTATCTATTAATAGAAGCATCCAAATTGAATCAACCAAGTAAATTGTAAAAAAGCTGCTTTCTACTTTATATTTTCAAAACCCTAGAACCTTTTGTTCAAATGAAACCTTAACTGGAAGCCTAACATATAAACCAGATGAAAGCAAAGCTATTCTTCTCGAAACTGGGGTAGGGGCTCAAGAAACCCGTTTTCATGTGCATCTCATGTAACCTGTGATAAAGGCTTTGTGTAGAACAGCTCAAAATCCCTACGATAAAAGAGGTCCTGGACCACGTGTTCCTTTGGCTTTTTTTTATGTTTCCCAGGCAAATATAACACTTCTGTAACCTAATATTTTTGTAACGACTAACAAGCTGTGATGTGAGGTATGATGTTCTAATAAACTCCTGGAGGGCCTTATAAGGATGTTTAGACTTAAGAGTATGATCCAGAATTGATATCATAAAGTTAAGTTAAAGAGTTCATCTATCACATTCAATGCCTATGTTTTATATTCAGCATAGATTATATTTCTAGAATG
>NW_011889050.1:1174475-1175987 GCF_000151845.1 Pteropus vampyrus
TAATGGAAAAACAGGAATTGGCTTTACTCTTCCATCTTACATAACTAGAAAAACAGACAAAATATAATACATTAGGACACAGACATCATAGAACAATGATTCCCAAGAGAAGGAAACCAAATGCGATATATTAGTTAGCTATGGCTGCCCATAACGAAGTATCATGGACTAGGTAGCTTAAGCAACAGACATTTATTTTTTCACAATTCTGCAGGCTAGGAGTCTGAGAACAAGGTGTATTGTCAGCAGGGCTAGTTTCTTCTGAGGCCTCTCTCCTTGGCTTGCAGATGGCTGTCTTCTTCCAGTGCCTTCACACGACTTCCCTTTGTGTGTCTGTATCCTAATGTCCTCTTCTTATAAGAACACCAGTCATATTAGATTAGGGCCTGCCTTAATAACCTCATTTAACCTTACTTACCTCTTTAAAGGCCCTACAGCAAATACAGTCACATCCTGAGGTACTGGGGGTTAAGACTTCAACACATGAATTTGGGGCAAGGGACACACAATTTAGCCCATAACACGGGGTGAGCTCAGAGTGTGCAGGTTACTGCCTAGAACGTTTCTAGGCTTCAGTATAAGGAAGGGGACAAGGTGCATGGAATTCGTGAGACAGAGTAGTAGAAAGGAGGGAGACGTGCAGAGTGAGTGAGCTCTGGAGGTCTGCAGAGAGACCCTTAAACATTTACTTGAGTACCAGGCTACTATATGTGTGAGAAAACAATAAAAGCTGAGAAAAGAACCATTATGAGGGAGTTGACAAAACAATCCCCAAACAGACACAGGATAGTTTGTGCTTCCACAAACAAGAAAGAATGATCTCTTAATGTAAGAGGCCATGAGGTCCCTCAGAAGGATGTGATCTCAGAAATGGGATCAAATTAACTCCAAAATAAAGCTGTCTGGACAAAGCTCAAACACAAGTTTGAAAAAGATTAAACTGATTCCAAGGAATTTAACTGTATTTAGAACAAAGCCAAACCTATTTGATGGAATGCAACGAACTTCAGTACTCCATTTATAACATGTAAATTTCACAATATCTGGTATTTAATAGTCACCAATACGAAGAAGTAGAAGAATATGGTTCAATCAATAGAAAAACCAGCCAATAGAAATAGACCAGCAAAGACACAGTTTATAGAATTAGTTGACAAAAAACATTAAAACTACTATTATATATAGTCTATAAGTTTGAAAAAATAGAGGAAACCAGGAACACAATGAAAGAGAAAGAAATTTGTAAAATATACAAATTTAACTTACAGATACAAAAAATATAATACCTGAAATGAAAAATACCTTCTAACAGTAAATCAGATGATTTCTGAGAAAAGATCAATAAACTTGAAGACAGAGCAGTAGAAACTATTCAAAATGAAGGAGAGGAAAAAAGATAAGGTGCTAACAAAATATGTGAATTTGTACAACATGTTTAATATTGTGATAATTTAATTATTAATAATAATTAAAAGTATGTATTGTAAACTCCAAAGCAATCACAACATTTTT
>NW_011889050.1:1177567-1180471 GCF_000151845.1 Pteropus vampyrus
TTCATTATATAGGTCCCTCACATGTTTCATTAGATTTATTCTTAGGTATTTTATTCTTTTTGTTGCAATTGCAAAAGAAATTATTTTTTCCACTTCTTTTTCTGACACTTCATTATTAGAGTACAGAAACGCTATGGATTTTTGAACATTGATTTTTGTATCCAGAGACTTTATTGTATTTGCTTAGTGTTTCTAGTAGTGATCTTGTGGAGGCTTTAGGGTTTTCTATATAGAGAATCATGTCATCTGCAAATAATGATAGTTTGACTTCTTCATTTCCTATTTAGATGCCTTTTATATCTTTCTCTTGCCTGATTGCACTCACTAGGACCTCCAATGTTATAATGAATAACAGTGGCAATAGTGACAGCCTTGATCTTAGAGGGAAGGTCTTTAGTTTTTCACCATTAAGTATAATGTTGGCTGAGGATTTGTTATAGATGGCCTTTATTATGTTAAGGTACTTTCCTTCTATACTGATTTTGTGAAGTGTTTTGATCATAAATGGATGCTCTATTTTGTTGAAGCCTTTTTCTGCATCTATTGATATGATCATATGATTCTCATTTTTTAATTTGTTTATGTAGTGTATCACATTAATCGATTTGCATATGTTGAACCATCCCTGTGCCTCTGGGATGAAGCCCACTCGATGGTATATAATCTTTTTAATATGCTGCTGTATTCAGTTCACTAGATCTTATTTAGGAATTTTGCATCTATGTTCATGAGAGATATTGGTCTGTAGTTTTCTTTTTTGTGTGTTATTACCAGGTTTTATATCAGAGTAATATTGGCCTCATAAAATGAGTTGGGAAGTATTGCCTCCTCTTCGATTTTTTTGGAAGAGTTTGAAGAGAATAGATATTAAATCTTTGAATGTTTGGTAGAATTTACTGGTGAAGCCATCTAGTCCTGGACTTTTACTTTTTGGTAGGTTTTTGATGATTGTTTCAATTTCCATACTACTGATAGGTCTATTTAGATTTTCTAGTTCTTCTTGATTCAGTCTAGGAAGGTTGTATTTTTCTAAGTATTAGTCCATTTCTTCTAGGTTATTAAATTTGGTGTTATGTACATTTTCATAGTATTCTTGTATGATCCTTTGTATTTCTGCAGTGACATAATTTCCTCTCTTTCATCCCTGATTTTGTTTATTTGTGTCTTTTCTGTTTTTTCTTTAGTGAGTCTAGCCAGGGGTTTGTCAATTTTATTAACCTTCTCAAAGAACCAGCTCTTTCTTTGCATTTATTTTTTCTATCATTTTTCTGTTTTCAATTTCATTTATTTCAACTCTAGTTTTGATTATTTCTTTCCTTCTGCTGATTTTAGGCTTCATTTCTTCTTTCTTTTCTAGTTTTTTAAGGCGAAGCATTAGATTGTTTATTTCGGCTCATTCTTGTTTTTGGAGATAGGCCTGTAATGATACGAACTTTTCTCTTATGACTGCTTTTGTCATGTCCCAAAAGTTTCGATATGTTGCACTATCATTGTCATTCGTTTCTATGTATCTCTTGATCTCTCTTTTTATTTTTATTCTGACCCAGTTATTCTTCAGTAGCATGTTGTTTAATCTACATGTATTTGTGGTTCTTCCTGATTTCTTTTTACAGTTGATCTCTAGTTTTAAAGCATTATGATCAGAGAATATGGTCAGTATGATTTTAACCCTCATATTTGTCGAGGCTGTCTCTGTGTCCCAGTATGTGGTCAATCCTTGAGAATGTTCCACGTGCACTAGAAAAAAATGTATAAGCAGCTGTTTGGGGATGAAAGGCTCTGTAAATGTTAATTATGTCCAGTTGGTCTAATGTGTCATTTAAGGATGTTATTTCCTTATTGATTTTCTGTTCGGATGATTTGTCCATATCCGATAGTTGGGTATGTAGGTCTCCTATGATGATAGTGTTTTGGTCTGTTTCTCTCTTTAGTTCTGTTAGTAATTGCTTTACATATTTTGGGGCTCCCTGATTGGGAACATAGATATTAATAAGTGTTATGTCTTCTTGGTGAATGATTCCTTTATCATTATGAAGTTTTCCTCAGTATCTTTCTTTATCTTTTTTATTTTGAGGTTGATTTCGTCTGATATTAGTACTGTTACTCCCACTTTTCTCTGAATGCCATTTGCTCGAAATATCATTTTCCACCCTTTCACTTTGAGTCTATATTTGTTTTTGGAGATGATTTGTGTCTCCTGGAGGCAGCATATAGTTGAGTTTCATTTTTTGATCCAATCTGCAGCTCTGTGCCTTTTTATTGGTGAGTTCAGTTCATTTAGATTGAGAGTGATTATTGAAATATGAGATCTTCTTATAGCCATTTTATCTTTTGCATTTTGGTAGCGTGGTGTTTCCATTGCTTCCTTGTCCTTATGTTTCTGTTTTCTTTATTTTGATTGGCTTTTGTGGCTTTTCCCTCTAGTTCTTCTTGTGTTATGTTATATACTTTGGTTCTGAATCTTTGGCATGTGGTTACCACTATGAATATGTAAAGAATAGTTATATATATACAGTCGTCCATTTTCTTCTGCACGTGACTTATCTCCATTCCCCTTTGAGAATTTTGATTTTTGAATCCTCTTTTCAGTCATTTTTGTCTCAATTAGTCCCTATGTATGCTGAACATTCATTACTATCTTGCTATAGCAATTCTCTTCTTATTGTTTAAGCTTATAATGCCCTGTTCTTAGTAAGGGTTGCGCTCCTCTGCTTCTATTTGCCTGATAGTCACCTTACTCCTAATTATGTATTTTTTTTTTTGTCATTTTGTTTTAGGTGAGCTGACCCCTTTCAGTATTTCCTGTAGTGCAGGCCTCGTAGTGGAGAATTCCCTCAATTTTTGAATGTCTGGAAAAATCTTTATTTCTCCTTCATATCTAAAGGAGAGCTTAGCTGGTTACAT
>NW_011889050.1:1180521-1197184 GCF_000151845.1 Pteropus vampyrus
GCAGGCCTCGTAGTGGAGAATTCCCTCAATTTTTGAATGTCTGGAAAAATCTTTATTTCTCCTTCATATCTAAAGGAGAGCTTAGCTGGTTACATTATTCTAGGCTGGCAGTTCCTTTCACTTAATATTTTGAATATTTGATTCCACCCTTCCTGGTTTGTAAGGTTTGTGCTAAGAAGTCCAACAATAATCTAATGGGTTTTCCTTTATAAGTTACTCTTTTCTTCTCCCTGGCTGCCATGAGAATTCTGTCTTTGTCGTTGATTTTTGATAATTTTAATATAATGTGTCTTGGTGAAGGCCTTTTTGGGTTGAGATAATTGAATGTTCTGTTGATTTCTTGAATTCCAATGTCCAGCTTATTCCTTAGATTTGGGAAATTCTCATCAACTATTTTTTTCCCCTCCTTAATCCCTGTCCCCACTTTCACCCCTGACCTATGAATGTTGCCATTTCCCCTTAAGAACTGGCTCTCTGAAGGTGAAGTGTCTCCTCCCACACATTCGCGGCATGCACCCGGGGCCTTGTGCACCGGGGACCTTGCACACCCGGGGCCAGGCGCACCCAGGGTATGGTCCATGGCTCCACTTGGGGTGTGAACCTAGGACCTTCTACATGTAAAGTGACATGCTAACTACTGCACTTTGGGGCCACCTCTTCTTGTCAACTATTTGTCTGAAAATGCTTTCTAATCCCTGCTCCTTTTCCTCACCTTCAAGAATGCCCATTATTCTTATGTTTCCTCTCCTGATGGTGTCAGCTAGTTTTTGTATTTCTCTTTCATTATTTTTCATTCTTTGATTTCTCTCTTCTTCCTTAGGAGAAATCTAGAAATCTTAGAAAGATTTCTGTCTTCGATATCACCGAAACTTTCCTCCATTTGGTCAACTCTAATTCTCAAGCTTGTTGTTTCATTTTTCAATTCTTGCAGTGTGTTTTTATCTCCAGAAGATCTAGTCTGTTCTTTTTGAGGGTTTCAATCTCCTTGCTAAAGAACTCATTCTGCTCATATAGTTATTTTTCAATTCCTGAAATTGTTGATATATTTTTGGAGTTTTTAAAGAAATATCATTGTGAGTTCTCTGTCATTTTAGTCTCATATTTCTATGTCTGTAAGCTCATTTTCTGGAGATTTTTCTCTTTCTTTCTGAGATGCCTTGTCACCTTAGTTGCTCATGGTATTTAATAGACTATTTCTCCACCTGGGCATTAATGGAAAAGTATTCTGCTTTTTTTTCCAGAAAGATTTATTATGTAAGGGTCTCTTTTTAGCCTATTGCAAAGAAGGCACTTTTCTTTTGGTTTCCAGTAGGTGGCATCTAAGCCTCTGAAATCCTCACTTTCTACAAAGCCTTAATAATGCCTTTTTTTTCCTTGTAGATGTTTAATCACACTCACTACCCTCAGTCTCAGTCCCTGTGAGTGTTAGCAACAGTTTTGGTAGCGTTTGCTCAGATTCCCTTGGGGTTCCACAGTGGTTGGTCTCAGAGGATATGGGGGAAGGGACCTTCTTGGTTGGGGGTTGGAGCTGCAGCTCAGCCCTGGTTTTGCAACCACAGCTGGTAAAAATCAACTGTTGTTTCTCTGCTGTCCTGTTTCTTTGCTCTTTGCCCTGATGACTGGGCCCTGCCACCGGTCACATGGAGCTTATAGTACTACCAAGCAAGGCTGTTCAGGGAACTCGCCTCACCTTCTCCCCTCCCCCTCCTCCTACAGGGAGCTCCAGCAGCTGCAAGAGGCAGCTTCTTTATTTCTCCCAGTCTACTGCTTGACACTCGGGGTTCTGACTTGTGGTAGCTCTTATGTTCAAATCTCATGCTCAGACGTGCTGGTGTGTAGTTTGGGTGTTTTCTGTTGAGTTTTAGATGTTCAGCTTATTGTTTCAAAGGGAGAGATCTGGGGATGTCTCTCACTCTGTCACATTTCTCCAAACTCCACTACAATATTATTGACCATTTTTTTTGTCCCATTCTTTACATCCCCAAGACTCTTTTGTAACTGGCAATTTGTACTTCTTAATCCCTTCATCTTTTGCACTCAGCCATCCAACCCCAATTCCATCTTGCAACCCTCAGTTTGTCCTCTGTGTCTGTGAGTTTGTTTCTATATTTTTTAAATTTCGTTCTTTAGATTCCACATATAAATGAAATCATATGGTATTTGTCTCTTACTGTCTGACTTATTTCACTTAGCATAACAGCCTCTAGGTTCATTTATGTTGTCACAAGTGGCAAGATTTCATTCTTTTTTATGGCCAAGTTTATTCCATTATCTATGTACCACCTTTTCTTTACACAATCGACTATTGATGGACACTCAGGTTGCTTCCATATCTTGGCTATTGTAAATAGCGCTGCAGTGAACATGGGAGTGCATATATCTTTTCAAATTAGTGTTTTTGATGGTAACCATTCTGACAGGTGTGAGGCGATTTCTCATTTTGGTTTTAATTTCATTTCTCTGATGATTAGTGATGTTGAGTATTTTTTCATATGTCTGTTGGCCATCTGCATCTCTTCTTTGGAGAAATTCAGGCCCTCTGCCCGTTTTTTAATGGTATTGTTTGTTTGTTTGTTTTTGTTTTTTAAAGTGGTATGAGTTCCTTATATATTTTGGATATTAATCTCTTGTCAGATATATTATGAGTGAATATCTTTTCCCATTCAGTAGATTGTCTTTCTGTTTTGTCGATGGTTTCCTTTGCTGTGCAAAATTTCTGTGTTTTGATTAGAGCATTTAATCCATTTACATTTAAAGTAATTATTGATAGGTATGTAGTTATTGCCATTTTATTAATTATTTTCTTACTGTTTTTGTAGTTCTCTATTTCTTTCTTATCTGTTGCTTTCTTCTCTTTTATATTAATGACTTTCTATAGTGTCGTGTTTGGATTTTGTTCTCTTTATTCCTTGTATATTTTTTGCATATTTTCAGTTTGTGGTTACCATGTGCTTCATATATATCAAGCTATGTTTATAGTGATCTATTTTAAGTTGATGGTTTCTTAAGTTTGAATACATTCTACAATTACTACAGTTTTCACTCATCCACTCCATATTTAGTTGCTTTCATGTTTTTTATTTCTTTTGTGTTCATGTGATGGGTGTATTTATGTGCATCTCTTAATTTACTGTTGTAATTACAAATGATCTTCTTAATTTTGCCTTTTAACTTTTTTACTAGCTCTATAATTGGTTGATCAACTGTTTTTGTCATGTGTTTGCCTTTATCAGTGAAAGTTTTTATTCTTTGTGATATTTTCTTATTGATACTTTCTTCTCCTCCTCTTTGTCCTCCTCTTCTCCCTCCCCCTCCTCCTCTCCCCCTCCACCTCTCCCTCTTCTCTTCCTCCTTCTTCTTTTCTTCTCTTTTCTCTTTTCTTTTCTTTCTTTTCTTTTCTTTTTTCAAGACTTCCCTTTAAGATTTCATGTAATAGTGGTTTGGTTGTGCTGAACTCCTTAGCTTTTTCTTGTTTGAGACGCTCTCTATCTGTCCTTCAATTCTAAATGATAACCTTGCTGGGTAGAGTAATCTTAATTGCAGGCCTTGATTTTCATCGCTTTGAATACTTTATGCCAATCCTTTCTGGCCTGCACATTTCTGCTGAAAAATTAACTGATAGTCTTACGGGAGCTTCCTTGTAGGTAAGGGAGCCCTTTAAGAGAATGCAGATTTTAAGATTCTAACTGCTGCTTTTATGATACTCTCTTTGTCCTTAACCTTTGGCATTTTAATTATGATGTATCTTGGTGTGGGCCTCTTTGTATTCATCTTATTTTGGACTCTCTGCATTTCCTGGACTTGTATGCCTATTTCCTTCATCAGGTGAGGAAAGTTTTCAGTCATTATTTTTCATATAAGTTTTCAATTACTTGTTCTCTCTCTTCTCCTTTCTGGTAGCCCTATGGTGTGAATGTTGTTATGCTTGATGTTGTCTCAGAGGCCCCTAATTCATTATTTATTTTTGCTGTTCTGATTAGGTATTTTCCACTACCTTGTCTTCCAAATCGCTCATTCAATCCTCTGTTTCATCTAATTTACTGTTGATTTCATCTAATGTATTTTTTTCAGTTATTGTATTCTTCATTTTTGAGCAGTTCTTATTTATGGATTTTGTCTCATTGTGTAAATTCTCACTGAGTTCATCTATTCTTCTCCTAAGCTCACTGACCATTTTTATGACCAGTGTTTTGATCTCTGTATCTGGTCAATTACTTGTCTCCATTTCATTTAGTTCTTTTTCTGGAGTTTGTCCTGTTCTTTTGACTGAGAAGATGTTTTTTTTGTCTCCTCATTTGGCTGCCTCCCTGTGTTTGTTAGTTAGATCTGCTATGTCTCTGAGTCTTGGCAGAGTGGCCTTATGTAGTAGGTGCCCTGTGAGGCCCAGTAGCACGGTCTCCCTGTTCACATGAGTCAGTTGTCCCAGGTGTGTCCCATATGCAGGTTGTGTGTGCTTTCTTTTTGTACTTAGTCTTGATTGCTGTTGTCATGTCAGTGCGAGGGATTGACCCTCAGGCTAACTGGCTGTGAGGACTGGCTGTGACTACAGCAAACAAGCTATTGTGCAGAGGCTGACCCTAGGGAGTGGTATTCAATTTAGCATGCTTCTAGTGCCTGCAGAGTCTATCCTTTGAGTGTGTCATTTGTAGATCTAATTGGGTGGTCTCTGGTGTGATCTGAAGCTGGCTACCAGGTATGTCGGTTCAGGGACCTCTTGGGAGGCACTCTGGTGTAGGCCTTGGTCAGCTGCTGCCTGTGCCCTTTCCAGGAACTACAAAGTAATCAGCAGCTGGTAGCTGTCTGTACTAGGTTTAGAGGCACCTGGGAGAAGCTATACTGTGAACCAAGGTCAACTGCTTGCCACTAGTGCTGGGTTTGGGGCCACTTAGCAAGGTGTACAAGGCATACCAAGGCCAGCCACTGTTTGTTTGGAGTTAACGAATTTTTAAGAGATTTTAGGAAAGTGCACAGCATGTGCCAAAGACAGCCTGTTGTGTAGAATAGCTGCTGAAAGAGGTTTGAGTCAGGTGCATGAGTTGGGTAGAACGGGGTCTCAGGGAATCACCAGGGTAGGACAAATGGTGTTATCTAGGTTAATGGAGACTCAGATTTGGTACCCATCTGTGCCTGCCAGTTATTTGCGGGGAGGGCTCAACAAAGGAACAATGGTTCCTGGCAGCCCAAACAATTCAGACAATTCAGTTAATCTCCATATGTTCCTGTGCTTTGAGCTGATGTCCCTTCACTAGAGCTTATGGTGTTTGTGAATGAGCGAGTCTGGGCCTGGGCCCTTTAAGAGGATGCCTGAGTCTACAGCCCTTTCTCTCCCCCAGACTGAGTCCCTGCTGACTTTCACAACCAGATGTAGTGAGGTCTCCTCTTCCCAGCACTGAATCTCCAGGCTGGGGAGCCCAATGTGGAGCCGGGAACCCTCATTCCTCAGGAGGAATCTCTGCAGCTGAGATATTCTTCTGATTCTCAACTACCAGCTGTGGGTATGGAACCAGCCCACATAAGCTCCACCCCTCCAACAAGTCTCCACATGGTTTCTTCTTTACTTTTTCTTTTATGTCCTTAGTTATAGGAGTTCTGTTTGGCTGGTCTTTAGATGGTTCTCAAGGTGGTTCTATAATTTAGTTGTAATTTTGCTGTGGTTGTGGGGAAGGTGAGCACAATGTTTACCTACTGTGCCATCTGGACCAGAAGTCCTAGCAAATTTCTTTTGATGTAAAATTTTGTTTGCATCTCTGATGATTTCCTTGATTAGATTTCTCAAAGGACCAGAGTATGAACAAATCGAGGCTTTTGGTACATTTCGCCGACTATAAAGCAGACTTTTAAAAGGTGAAATTGTTGCGATTCACTGGCCCATAGGAGGTAGCTCCTGCCTGTCAGAGCCATGTTTACTGGCTTGGGCCTCTGCCTTAGGTCTGTCTCAGAGACTGTAGTCGGGGGTAGAGTTCTGCATGAAGAAAGTGAGTCTCTTGGAAGACAGGTCTCCCTAGTGACTTTAGATAGCAAGCACTTGTCCTGTTCAAGGTGGGGCCTGGTGAGATGCTGAGAAGCACACAGCCTGATGCTCCACATGGCAGGAAGGTCAGCACTCAAAGCTTGAGAGAGCCCCCAACCCAAGTACTGTAAGGGACAGATGGCATTTTATATATGGTCTTTCCTGAGTGTGTCCTGGGCTCAGAGGAAATATTCAACAATGTTTTGTGAAAAATAAAAGCTGAAGAAGATAGAACTAGTAATCATGAAAATGACCCAGGGCAGCCTGTTGGTAGGAAGATGTTAACCAAGAAAATGTCTGAAAGCTGTAGATCAATTACAACAGGAAATTTACAACAGGAAATTTAATGACAGCTCATTTACATGTACATGTGTATTTACACATACTCTAAGTTGGGCAATCTGCGATTCATAAATGGAATTATATTTATACAGTTCTGTCTAAAAGCCCATTCGTTTTAAATCACTTCTCTTCTCCATCATTCTCATCAGTTTGACTGCTGTACATTACGTGCCCTGGGGCAGGCACTGCTGATGGCCAAGTTGTTTCCTGAAATGAAAATAGGGAGTAGTGGTTCTTAATCTCAGTAGCATGTTAACATCTTGCTACTGTAGCATGAAAAACTCGTAGAAGTTGTGATGCCTGGTCTGACTCCAGGCCTGTTGGACCAGAATCTTTGCAGTGGGGCTGGACACTGGTATTTTTTTTCCCCAGGGATACTCATATGTGACTGGGGCTGAGATCCACAGCTACAAACAGCTGGAGAAACAAAGATCTCCCTCAATCTTTGCTAACTTTTTACTCATCTCAACTTCTAGGAGACTTAATTCAATTTGCATATGTTCATTCAGTTGTTTCTTCTTTAAAATTAAATGTTGAAGAAAATTTCTATCAAAACTTTAAAAAGTAAAATGCTGCCATCTCACTGTGACAGTCACCCTGTTTAAGTAGTGCCAAGTCAAAGGCTATGCTAGACTTTGGGTCTGCAGCCCAGCTGATCAACAGGCAGAGCAGAAGCTGTGAACATGTCTGCCCCCATCCCTGCAGAAAAGTCATCCTCAATTAACACCTGCTATAACAGGTATTAACAGTGGTAATTAGATAATGAGTTGATTAAATCAGTAATGAAAGTGTTAATAGCAGGGATTCCCAAGGAGATCAGCTGCTGTTGGCTCTGCTGCTGGGACAACACCCTGTTTCCTGGGGCTGCGAGCCTCCTTTCTGTTTGAAGGTTGTTTCCAGGTGACTTCCAGCCAATGATTTCTTTTGATTGACAAATAAAGACAAATAAAAGGAGTGGAAACGAATAGAACAGAGTAGAATAGAATAGATTTAAGTGAGAGTTAAATCATTACACAGTAAACAGGCCCTGGAGGCTGACTCAGTGTCCCTGGCACTCCTTGGATACGGCTAAGGGCAGGGATCTCTTGCCCCAGCTGGCAGCCATGATCCAGCGGGACAGTGCTGTCAAAGAGGCTGAGATAATCCTGGACTTTGCTGAGCATGCTGTCTTCCATACTAGGGAAACTGAGCCAACGTTGCAGGACTGTAGGGCAACAGGTGAATGTGGTGTGACTTCACCATCACACCCAGCACAGCAGTGGACAGCTAGCCCTCCTGGTGGCACCTTTCCCCCATATCCCCCTCCATCTCATCTGAAGATCATTCTCCTTGATGGAGAAGACAATGGAAAGTTGGTGTTGAGTTTTTGAGAGTGTAAACATGAATAACATAAATGGAGCCACTTTAAAATGGAACCGGAGCAGCCATGCCAGAGGAACTGACTTGCCCTTCTTCTGTTTCAAATCTTTGGAACATTAAAACAAGAGAAAATAGCCTTTGGACTGGGCTTAGGGCAACATTGTGTCCCAAAGAACTGTTTACAAAGATAACAAGAAAGCAGTTATGATGACTATTAGACTGATGACCACTGGACTGAAAATTAAAAACGTCGTTTAGAATTAACATCACTCTGTTATGTTACCTGCACCAACAGAAATGCCTTCCTTCTGTTGATGTAATTGTTCCCCTTCCTTTTCTTATAAATACCTATTGCCTCTGTCTCTTAATTGTAACATTATTTGGGTTTCTGCATGAATTAATAATTTCTGAATAGCTATCCTTATTGATCTCAATAAATGCTTGTTGCCTCTCACTTTAAAGGGCCTTTTTATTTTTTAAGTTAACAAGAGCATCCACCTACCTTCAATCTGTCATCTTTAACATCATAATTCTTAAGCAAGGCTCTTATCTCCCACTCATTTTATGCTCTAAACATCTTTTTGCTCTAAACTCAGTTCCAATTTCTTCTCTCTCTCTTTTTTTTTTTTTTATATTTTGAGATAATAGTGGATGTACATGCAGTTTTTTTTTTTTTTCATGGTGACATTGCTTAACCAAATCCAGTAAGTTTCAGGAGTACAATTCAACAGTGAGGCATATATATATAAGCATTGTGTGTTCACCACCCTCACGTGCAGTTTTAAGAAGTAATGCAGAAAGAGTTCTTATGCCCTTCACCAAGCTTTTCCCGGTGGTAGCATCTGGCAAAACTATAATACCATATCATGGCCAGGAAACTGATACTGATAAAACCCATTGGCCTCATTCAGATTTCACCAGTTTTACTTGCACTTGTGTGAGTGTGCGCATGCATTTATTTCTATGCAATTTTATCACATGTGTAGATTTGTGTGACCACCACCAAGATAGAGAACAGTTCCATCACTACAAGATCTTTCTTGCTCCCTTCCATAGTCACACCTACCTCCTTTCTTCAACCCATCCTCCACCCCTTGCAACCACTAATTTGTTCTTCATCTCTATAATTTTACAATTTCATAAATGTTCTTTAAGTGGAACATACAGTATGTGACCCTTTGAGTTTGCCTTCTTTCAGTCAACATAGAGCCCTTGAGATCCATCTGGGTTGATACCTATAACAGTAGTTTGCTCCTTTTTCCAGCTGACTAAATATTCTATCATATAAATATACCACAGTCTGTTTAACAACTCAGCCACTGAAGAACATTTGTGCTTTTTGTAATTTTGGGTTATGAATAAAGCTTCTATCAACATTAGTGTACAGGTTTTTTGCGTGAACATAAATTTACATTTTTTCCAGGATAAATATGCAAGAGTGTGCAATTTCTGGGTTATATGGCAGTTGCATGTTTAATTTTTTAAAAAACTGCCAACTATTTATCGGAATAGCCATACCATTTTCCATTCTCACTAGCAATGTATGAGAGACCCAGTTTCTCCACATCCTCACCAATATTTGGTGTTATCATCATTTTTTTTTAATTTTAGCTGGGTATTTACTAGGTATTTAGTGGTAGCTTATAGTTTTAACTTGCATTTCTCTAATGGCTGATGATAACATCTTTCATGTGCTTATTTGTCATTTGTGTATCTTCTTTAGTGAAATATCTCTTCATGCCTTTTGTCCATTTTTGAATTGGATTGTTTCCTGTATTATTCTTGAGTTTTGAGAGTCCTTTATATATTCTAGATATAACTCTTTTGCTGCCTATCTCTCTTCCCCCCCCCTTAAAAAACTATACTTAATATGCATCTGTAACTTCAGTTGCTTGGAGCTTTTGTCTGTCTCCATCTCTCCTGGTACCCTAAAATTAGGTCATGTACTGGGACCCTGGGACTGGAGACCACCTCTGAGCTCTGACAAGCACCTCCTCCATGACTTCCATAAGTGCTTCCTCTTCTAGAGAACCTTGTTTTTACCCAAATATGTTTGGGTAAACTGCCATAGCTGCCCATCCCCAGGGGCAGACCCCATTCTAGCACCTTCTCCTCTGTCTGCAAGGCCAGGCCTTTTCCAGGGAGTGTAGGATTACTGGTTTTAGTCTGTGCGGCACCAAAGTGGAGCTGAGAAAGGCAGACCAATAAATGCATCCCTGTCCCCAGGATCATCATGAAGTGATGATGGTGGAGGAGAAATACTAGGCAAGTAAGTGAGGCTGGGAACCTTAAGGGTGATAGAAGCACCTAGCTGTGAGCATCCTGCCAGGAAGACAGGAGCCTCCTCCACATACCTGATACTGCTGTGTCAACAAAAATTCCCAAAGACATGTGGAAAAGAAAATCTTTATTCAGACAAACCGTTCGCCAACTGTGGAAACTTAGCCTCCAGAGGAAACCAAAAGTACGCTCTGGAGCGAACAAAGAAAGCCAGAGCTTATAAAGACAAAAGACACAAGCTGGAACAAAGGAAACTTTTCCAATGACTACTCAACAAGATGTGATTGTTAATTCAAAAAGGATTGATCAGGTCCAAGTGGTGAGACCCTGAGGTAAGCAAGTTCCAAGATGTGCTTTTGTGGCAAGCGCTAAAGTCCAGGAGTTTAAACCCCATTTAGGTCCTTTATGCAAAAGAGGTTTCCAAATCACATAGTTCTGATTGGCCTAGATTATGTAATTCTGATTGGTTGGCATAGATGCAAATCAAGATGTAATCGTGTGGTTTTGATTGGACAAGACAGGTCTCAGTCCATTGGTTGAAAGATGAAACCAGGAACTCCCTTACAATGGTTGACTCAGGCAGCAGGAGCATAGTACAGGAGGTTGAAAATTCAGTTTGTGGCTTTTCCTGCTGTGAAGAGTGCATGCGAGGCCTGTGTCAGCAATGGCTACTAGACTGATTATGAATTTGGGCCCAGTTAACCATGAGAAGTCTTTCTTGCCATATATATTCCTTCTCAGGGTTCACAGCTACAACCTTCTCATTACAAACTCCAGGCTTCAAGGGGAGTTCTGTAACTTCAGACCTGAAAAACCTTGAAGCCTTTTCACCACCTGTTGGTTCTTGACAAGTGTTCACTGGAATATTCCATAAATGGCAATATTTGATGCCATTTACTCTGTGCCCGGCACATCACACACTATTCCTGCTGATCTTCATGAGAAAGAATGGTTAGTATTCCTTTCCTCATTCTGTAGATGAGTAAAGGCAGACTCAGAGCACTGACTTAACTGCCTTAGCTGGTCGCTCTCCACATTATTCTTCGTATACTGTCTTCATCCTCTGTGGAAGAAGGGATGCCTGTTGCACGACCCTCACCCTCCCACAGTCATGTCCTACCAGGAATGCCAAGGCCTCAGGACAGGGTCCAGGTTCTCTGTCACATCTTTCCCTGTAGCTTGGTCCTCACAGGCGTGGGTGGTTTGTGGGTCCTTGGGCCCTGCCTCCCCATCAAAGGCTCACCCAGGGCAGATTGTGTTGGTGACAGAATGAACCAGGGGGCACTTCATTGCTATGACACAGGCTCAGTCAGTTCTTGTCTCAACAACAGCAGTGGATAGGACAGGGGTGCCCTGATGCCCCTCACATCCTGGAGCTGGCTGCAGAGAAAGCCAGGTGCTAGTGGGTCATCCATTTCTTCCCTACCTGACGGCCTCCCGATGTCAGTAGTGGGGTCCCATCAACAATCAGGAGGTCGATGCACATCCAGGGCTGGAGCAAGAGTCCCTTCCCACACTGGTTTTTCCACTTGTTCCAAGTTCTAATGAGCACTGCAGGGTCAGAGGGCATTTTCTTTGTCTTCCTTTCAAAAGTGTTTCTTTCATCTTGTTTAGAACTATTTCATCTTCTAAGTCAGAAAGAAGAGATATCTTCCCTCAACTGACTTGAATATATGTCATGCAGAGTTTTTGACTGTCCTGGGCAAGAAGACAAATGGCACCACCTTCCTGGACATGTAGCACTTGAATCCTGCTCTGAGCAGAGCAAGTGCCTGTGGTGGACAGGAGAGCATTCAGCCACTGCTGGTGTAAGATCATGTCTTTGGTGTCTCAGTGCCCTGAACCCAAGCAACCTCCCCTAAACATAGACTTCTTCCTGATAGCACTGAATCCTGGAAATCTAATTTCCCTTTTTATCACCCAAGTATTTCTGTGTACTTAAAAGCTCCAGGCACATTCGATCTGTGCTAGTCCTTTTATTTTTTCCTGCCTTTGGGTCAGTGGAACCTGGTTTTCAAAAAGAGCCTTAAGATCAAAAACAGCGGCTGGGGGCTGCCCTGGAGACTCCCCACCACCCACTGTTCCCCACACCTGGTTCTTCTGAGCTTGGCCACATGCCCACCCAAGGAAACCTAACCTCTTCCCATTTGCAAGACTCTGACCATCTATTAGGATGTAAGTCACTGGCATAATTAGTACCAGCATATAACATTTTCAGGTGACTAGTGAGTTCTCCCCAATAACTGGAGGAACCGAGCTGGTGCTGAGCTACAGTGGAGCTCAGAGGGCCCTCCTTCTTGGGCTGCTCTCCATGCCTGGTTTGTTCTTTCAGTAGTAGGAATGACATATGGGCCAATGATCCTGAAAATAAAAGTTTGGGTAAATAGTGGAGTAACAAATATGCACTGGAACCCCAAACACTCTCTGTGAGAATGCATTTTTAAAATTCTAACAAAGTTCAGTGGGAAATTGTGATTCAATAGATGCATATTTGCTTCACGTACGATTTCACTGGCTAATGTTGATCATGAGAATGTCCATCAGACATCACACAGTGATGGTTCTTAAAGCAGAGGCCTTCTCTCTTAGAATTGATGAACTATGGGGGCAACATGTATTTGTGGATAGGAATATGTGAGCTGTGGAAGTGGTGGGGAGCATCTGACTCACAGTTTGGCTGATCGTTGGTTATGAGACCTCAGGGTAGTTACTTATTCTCCCTAAATTTCCACTTTATAAATCAGTAAAACAGAATGACAAAGTACTTATGCGTAGAGTGCTTATCAAGTTAAATGAAATCATCTGTGCAAAGCACTTAGCGCTCTGTCTACATAGCTAAAATCATGTGTACAGCTAACCAGGAAAGACCAGCCATGCTCCCCTTCCCTTGACGGGAGGGGCAGACTATTTAGCAGAAGAAATAAGACTTGTGTTCAAGTAGCTCTTGCTTAAGTGTTAGAAACAGGTGCATGCTAGATAGATGGAAACTAGAAAAGTAACCCAATTGCCCATATCCTGAAAGTTATTTGTTAAGGATTCTGTTTAGGGATTCTAAACAATTAGAGAAACAAACCTTCGGGTCAAAGGGCACAGATATACATAGACATGGCACTGTGAATTTGCAGCTCCAGCAAGCACCGAGCACCTTACTTGGCAGCTGGACTTTGGCACAGTAGCCCACTCCATTTTCATCTGCATTTGCCTTTCTGAAATTGTAAAATGAGACTTGATGCCCAGGTTCTTTGGTCCAGTCTTCCCCAACTTGCCTGAGGGGACATATGCTCAGCCAGCTTTAGCAAACTGCATCCAGGCATTGACCCTAAAGAGTCCGAGGCCCACCCCCTAAATTACCATAGGCTCTTAGGTCACCCCAGAAACGTCACAATTCTAGTGGAACATCCAATCCCATCTTTGTGATTGTGTTCCTGCAGCTCGTTGTATACACACAGTGGGTGTCAACCTGAGCTGCATTTTCTGTCACCTGGGAGACTTCTATCAAGGATCATTAGAACCAGAATCTCAGGCAGGGACAAAGGTCAGGGCCTTTGAAAGCTTCCAGGTGATTCCAGTGTGTGGTCAAGGTAGAGAATCAGTCAGAATGAAGTGAGGCATGGGAAGACAGGTGGCAGGTCCTGGAGACACTGTGAGATCAGATCTCCCTTAGAGGCTGCAAGCGGGGCGGGGCAGGAGAGCCTCGGACCAGGGCTCTAGGAATTGTCAAAGCTTTCCTCTAATGGACTTCAACGAAGCAAATGCCAGGGCCCCTGGGCATTTCGGGCACCACACTTGCTGTTTTCCATTTCTGTTGGCCTGTCTGGCCTTCTTGCTGAGGTAACGCTGCAGGTCCGAGGAGAAACATGCCAGTGGAGGCCCCTGGGAGGCCTCAGACTGACCTATTAATGATCAATGATCCTGTCAAGTTTTTATTGAGTGTGTACTATATTCTAGGCACTGGGCGGTCCCCCACTAAAGGGGGTAGCAGACATGGAAACAAATGGCATGAATAGTGCGTCTGGGGATGGGGCAGGGCTGGCTCTGACAGGGCAGAGGAGGCGGGCTGCAGTGGGCGGGCAGCTCCCAGAGGAAGGGTGAGATCATCTGGGCCTCTGCATCCTTTTGCACGTCACATTTGGGTCATCCTTTCCAAGACTTCACCCCAGGAACCCCCCTCCCCTCACCCCAACCCAGGACACAGAGATTCTAGCTGGCTGGTTCTGGGCCTGTAGGGAAGGGGTGGGGCTGCATTCCTGAAAGGCTTTTGCTGGGGAGGTCAGCCCAGCAGTATCTCCATCTTTATGCACTGAATCATGAGCAGCCAGGCTGCTGCTCATTACATCCATTCCAGGAGCCCTGTGGGGACATCGTCCCCTCCACCCCCAGCAACCGGGGTCCATTTTGACTCATGAGGAGCAATGATGAACTATTTTTTGCACTTAAAAAAGTTATTATAGGAAAATAATCAAACTGTCTGTTCTGGAAAATGCAGCCCTGTTGAGATGTTCATCTGAAATCAGGAGACTGGGACACTTCCATTCAGTCCTTGGTGAGCTGGGGTCAACTCCATACTGCAGGTAGCTGTGCCTTACACTCTGGCCCAGTTTTAAAGCTTGGGGGGCTCCTGTAAGAGGTCAGCTATCATTTTCCTCCACAGCAGAGTTCCCTCTCCCTCCCCTGCTTCCTCAGTGTCCTGAATAATGAAAAGTCTCAATGCCTGAACTTTCTTGGGGCAGGCCCTGGGGCGACGTGGGAGGTAGCTGCAAGCCAATGGCTGCCACCCCTAGCTGCTGTCTTGTCCTCTAAGGAAGAGCCAGTCTGTGCACAAAATGGCGATAGCTTATGAGCTTAATTTTCCATATCTAACAAGGGACCTCAACCCTCGCTGGGGGTCCAGTGGTACTTGCGCTGGAACAACCAGAGGGTCTGGAAGGCCTTTCCTGCAAGAGGCAGTTTATAAAGGCTATGCCACTCGATTCTTAAACCCAAGAGTAGATCTATCATACTGCATTTTTAAGATGAAAGATCTCTGGCCTGAGATCACATAGTCACTAGAGACCTGGAGCTTGAACTTGGCTTTCCAACCCGGGAAACACCCATTAAATGATCTCTGAAAGAAGGCCAGGCTGTACAGGCTGAGGGTCACGAGCAACAGGGCAGTCAAAATACTGGGAGTCCAGGCAGATGAGAAGCCCCACTCTGGGGTTGCTGGGGGCTCCAGGGCCTGTGGGCTGTCAGTGTCTCTTTGCCAGATTCTGGCCTTCCTCTGCAGTGGGAAGCAGCCCAATGCCAGGCTACACTACTGGGTAGAGTGAGCAGGAGGAAAGTGTTTGGTTCAGAGGATGCTCCCACATCCCTTGGCTAGGGGAACATCCCTAAATTCTAAGTATTCTATTCCACTAGATATCTTGGAGCTGAGTGAGAGTCCTGAGCATTAAACAATAATTAGGCCAAAGTATACCCTACTGTGAGTAGAAGGCACCCCATTTTGGTGTGCTGGAAATCTGGCTCATTTGACAAGTGGGCTTCTCAGGGACTCTGGCTTTCCTGAGTCCCACACTGGGGAGGTGGGCATGAGGTCAGGGCTATAGTACAGGATGGGAAGGGTGTGCCATGAGGCTAATAGCTTCTGTCATCCGGGGAGCTCTCAGCTCTACTGGAACTTTGTGCTGAGGGCAAAGCAGCTAACAAGGTGCAGCGTGTTAGCACTGGTCAGGCTGTATCCCCATCCCGGATGCTCAGGGAAGAAACCCCAGCTTCGTTCACACACCTGCTGGCTGCATGGGCTTTCATCTCTTATCTACTGCCTCCAAACCCTCTTCAATTTACATTTAGATCTTCTGAGGAATACGGTATGGAGTCACAGGTCCTGCCAAACTCTCCACCACTGGCCACGAGGTGCTGCTGTTTCCATTAAGGCTGCTTTCTGAGCTCAGAGGACATCTCCTGCCTCAGGCCACCACCCTGCGATTCTGGGGCCCAGGCACACAGTCCTGGTGGCCACTGGTGATTTCTAGGGCACACATCACCCCTGCACTCACATGCTATCACAGACAGAGAACACTGGGTGCGGGGACTGTCCAGAAACAGTTGGCTCTGCATTCCGAGCACCTCTGGTTAATATGTCAAGAGTTTGAGGAGAAGGGTGTATGTGAGCGGGAGAAGCAGTAGGAGAGAATGCGGGTTGTGAGACTGGGGAGGGGGAGGGGGCCGTCTGAGAAAGTGCCCACAGTCTCTCTGTGACTAGCCCGGCCCAGGCTCCCCAGGGCCTGGGATGGAGAGGGGACATCTTCCTCCCAAGGACTCCAAAGGAGTCAAGCTGTCAACTTCACGAAATGTACTCAAAATGCAAGAAGAGTTCCAGATGCCTATTGGTCACATGGTGACAGAAAGTGGAAAGTGGGGGGAAGCATTCTCCGGTCCCAGCTGTGGTCACACATAAGGCCACTGGGTGCAGATGTGTGTCCACTCTGGCTGGGAAGACAAGGTCTAATACATTCCATGCTTAAGGCCTGTGGGTGGAAGGGAGCTGTACATGGTGGGAAAGTGCCTGCCTTAAGGGACAGCTCGTGTACTTGCACCTTTCCAACAGCTACGTGCCAGGCCTGGACACAGGCTGGTCCCTAGACACAGCCAGAATGTCCTGAACTTAAAATGCCCTGAGCATTCACCTTTCAC
>NW_011889050.1:1198184-1206685 GCF_000151845.1 Pteropus vampyrus
AGGAGCATCCTTGGGTGGAGGTCTTCTGAGAGATGGATGTACTGGGAAGCTAGACATTCAGAGAGGGGGCCTGAGGGTCTCTGAGTGCGCAGCCCGCTCACTGCTTCCCACGGGGCTGTCTTCTCACAGTTTCTAAATCAGCTTCTGCAGCTAACTCATCTTACACCCTGCCCAGCACTCCCGCTCCTGCCTCAACACAGCATGGCCCCTCCAGTCAAGGATTCTTGAAAAATACGTGGCACGAAGACAAAGAGACACGGCAGAAGATACGGAGACCAGGTACAGGGCAATTGAAGCAGATCAGGCGAGAGGGTGAGCAGGACTGAAGATAAAATCCTTAACCACCAGCACCAAGAAACAGACCCTGACTGTTCAGACTGGGTCATGTGCACCTGGTGAGACCTTACCTGTGCCTGAGGACACCCAGCATGGCGGTAGAATGATACAGTGGGGCCATGGTGAAGACAGCAGCTGCATGTGGAGACTGGTTGGATGTTAGAAAGAATGAAGGATGTGTAGAGGGTGGCCCTCGGCTCTGCCTGGGCCGCACCAGCTGAGACTGGGAGGGGGCTTGGAGACTGTTCACTTCAGGACACACGGGGGTGCCCCTGGCAGGTAGAGTGGATGCGTCTGGTCAGCAGTCAGTCCTGTGACTCGGCTCAGGGGAGGAGAGGCTGTGGCCCCTGTGAGTGAGTCCTTTAGTCACAAGAAGCACTTCAGATGGTAAGGGTGCACGAGGCCACCACGGGCCACAGGGCCAGAGAGGCCTTCGCTGGAGGAGGAGCAGAGAAGGTCTTCTATCCAAAGGAGAGAGTTTCTAGAATGAGGGAGGCGCCTCATGGAGCCAAATGTGGCAGAGCAGCTGAAAGAGGGTGAGACAACGTCACCTAAAATTGGTTCGTATGCTGATCGCGCTTCAGTTTGTTATCACATGTGATGGTGCCTTCCAGAGGTGTGGGGCAGGTATAGGCTCCCACGTGGCCAGAGGCAGGAGGAGCAGGTAAGGCTGAGCACATCAGGGAAAAGCTAAGCCTTCCTCTTTGTTTCAGACAGGCTTAGCAACATGTTGGGTCAGCGTGGCCATGGGCGATGGTTCATAAACCTGGGCCCCAGACCAGGGCCACGCTGCCTGGAATAGGTTCAAGTCTTCCCTCTGCTCTGGTCCTCTGAGGCCCCAGATTGCCCTATGACTCCACTGAGGCCCTCCCTAGGCAGCCAGGGCCTGGGCCACCTCTGGGAGCCTCTTATCTAGTGTTCTGGTACTACTAGTGGTCATGAGACCTCAGCCATTCTGACATGCAAGGCAGTGATGTAATGGGCATGTGTACCTCGCACCAATCTGAGGGCAGTCTGGATGGAAATGCTTTACACAGAGCATTTTTTAGCATGTGTGAATCTCTCTGGCCATCCTCCTGATTTGGGAGTAGGAAAGCAGGCATTAAAATACAGGACGCTATCAATTAGAATTTATTTGGTCAGTTTGGTAGAGAACTGAACAGCAGATGAGGTTCCCTGGCCCACACCTCACCCAGGGTCACAAAGCCGGTTGGAGGCAGATGTAGGGCTAGAAGCTGGCCACAAACTCCTAGGCTTCTTTTCCTCCAGAGGGCTCCACTCGCTGTGGGTGCCAGGAGCCTGCCTCAGCCCTGAGTCCCGGCAGAGTGGACACTGCCCTGAGTTCCTCACAATTGGATGCAGGCTTAGCACAGGTGAGTGCACTGTCAATGTGCATTCTCTGGTGAGAGGAGGGAAACTGAGGCACTTGATGGAGCGTGGGTGGGTCCATTGCTCCGGGACAATTCCTTGCTGTATCCTAGCTTTTATCCAGTTCTATTTCTTAGGACACTAAAGAACATGACTTCCTCCAAATTCAGACTTTTTCTCCATGTTCTTAATTATGTTCAAGTCTATCAGCATTTCTTGTGGGACTTTGTTTTTAGATCCAGTTTTTATATCTCGATTTTATGAATATGGTAGAGTGACCCTCTGATGACTCGTCTTCTCAGATTTTGCTGGTGGATTTTTGGGGGCAGTGCTGAGGGAGAGGTGGCCCTGTGGAGTGGGTGTTTGCTGTTTTTACCTGTTCAGTCACAATTTCCTCCTGTTTTGCTACCAGCACTATGGGTCATACCCTCATCTCCATCCTCAATCCATGTGGTTTGGGTGGGTGACAGCTCAGGGACAGCCTTTATCTAAGGCCCCATCGGTCAGCATATTGTTGTCCTCTGTCCACAATGGCTGAGTCAGGGAGGCCAGTCTGGGTCCAGACTGAAGGAGCGGGGGTCCGTCCCAGGATTTTAACTTGGGACCACTGAGAAAGAAAAGCTCTCTTTCTGGAGGGATGGCTAAGCTGTTAGTCATCCTAAGCCTGCAGGTGACAATATCACTGTGACATAGGGAGAGCCTGCCTGAGAAAGGAGACAATACAGAGGACAGCAAAGACAAGAGATACCCAAGAATAGCATGGGGGCACCTGGTTCACCAAAACCAGTTTCTTAATGGATGCACTATTGGCATTTGGGCAGGACACTTCACTGTGTGGGGCCATTCTACATGTCACAAAATGTTCAACATCCCCAGTTGCCACTAGTAAAAGGTGTTTAGTTTTCCTAGTCCTCTTATCTCAGATGACAACCTGTGGCTTTGCAATTACTTGAGTCGAGATCCTCCCCATTTTACTTATTTTAATTTTTTTCTGACATTTTAAAATAAAAATGCCCTTACTGACGACACTCTGTCACGGTTCTTTTGGGTGTCTGGGTTTAGTCTTTAGCATGCTAGCCAGTCTGGATACATCAGAGAACACAGCACTAGCTCAGAGAGGAGCCGATGACCACACACGCGCCCGGCAACATGGACAAATGAAAAGTCGCCTGATTCTGGTCCTGTAAAACAGCCCTGGGCCAGCTTTAGATGTTGGGGCAACAACATCTCAACCCGAATTAGGTCGACTGACAGGACCGACTCACAGGACCGAGGTGAGCTCCTTTGTGGGCTGCGGAATGTGGCCGCCTTTGAGAAGTTAAAAGAACCATCAAATGGAAGTATAACAGCAAGAGGAAATGAGAAGATGGCTCCAATAACACGGTCAAATCAGTAGGATCTTGACAAGATCCAGAGAGATGGCGACTGGGTCTGTAAGGCTAATCCAGGGTGGGAGCTGGCTTGGGGAGGAAGGGAGGGACTAGGGGCCTCAGTGCTTTCTCTGAGTAGCGCAGGCTTTAGGAGGGACTCTGAGCTCTGCCTCTACACATAAGGTCTGAGCAAGAGGAGAGACCTTTGTCTCAGTGTCAGAAGGGACCTTGAGATGCTCTATCGTTCCCTCTAGAATGGCCCAGGTGTGTTCCCTCAGGTACAACTCAGAGCAGGTCGCTCCTGGCTAACGTCCATCAAGAGCTCCTGTGCCTGTGGACGCAGCAGAGACCCCCTCGGCATTACCTGTGTGAACCACGGCTCTACCACGTACCGCACGTGGTCTTCCACCAGGCATCAGGCGTGGTGCTGCCTCTGTTTCACCACCTATGAAACAGTGTAGTAGCACTGCCCACCTCCTAGGGTTGTTAGTGCGGACAGCAGAGTAAGTGCTGGCTGTCATCATCATTTTAGGACTTCTGCTGCATTCAAGAAAAAGCCAGGGTTTGGAAGTGAGAAATCCTGGTTCCACCACTCATTTAATTCAGAGAAACTAAGTTAATTTTACCAAGTCTCTATCACTTCATTTGTAAAATGGGAATGACAAGGACCAACCCTAGAGGGGGATGTTTAAGGATAAAGTGAGATAATGTTTGTGAAGACACTTTATAAACAAAAGATTTTGGATAGTATTTCAGTCTCTCCATTTGGAAAGCCCCCAGGCCTTCACCCCCACCCCCAAGGCACACTTTAGGAAGAGACTGATAGAGAGGCCTCCGGGGGGCTCTTGGCTCCCTTTCCCATGAATCTGGTTCTCCAAGGTTAGCTTATGCCGTTAATGGCCATTTGTGTGTTGTCCTCACAGCTCTGCTGGGAGCTGGCTGTTCTCACCCCTCATTGCTCATCCTGTAGCACCCAGCGTGGCTATTTGTGGGGAAGTTTAAATGAAGCACCCAGCGTGGCTATTTGTGGGGAAGCCCATGGAGCTTCTTCCCTGGCAAAGAAGACCTGGTGATCCCTCAGTGCAAATATGCCAACTGTCAGTGTCGGTAAGAGACAGAGATGCAACTCCTGCTTACAAAATCCACAGGGACTGAGGCCTCAACCAGAGCCCCAGGGCCCCGGTGGATGAGAAATGCAGGCCGAGCGGTTAGTAGCACCAATTGTCATGCTCTTCTCCCTGTGGGCATTAAGCCAGCAAAGGGAAGTTGGTCCTGTTTATTTAGTTAACATGGATTCAGAACATGGGGAGTCAGTTTTGGGATTTGAATGTAAATGGCGCCAAGCCCTGAGGGGTTGCCATGTCCATCTCTAGAGTTAGGCTATCCCCACCGGTCAGACTTGCTGCACTGGCCTGCCAGGCATTCTTTCCTGACAGACTGTGAGGGGTACTACTTACATGTCCTCTGTCCTGCTCTCCCTACTCTCTCGTGCTTGACATATTATTTCCGTAGAGGGCATAGTTTTAGTCCGCAGCTTTTGGAGATGGAGAAGTAGACTTGAATTTGAGTTCCATGAGCTATGTGATCTGGAGCAATTAATTTAATCTCTTCTAACCTTGATTGCTCATCTAGCAAATGAGGATAAGAGTATCTTTCACCAGCTTTATTGGGATAGATAGGTGAGCATGTATGTGCTTCCTCACTCACTATCCTCCCCACCCATAACCCGGGATATGTTATCTCATCTTGTACAAGTTCGTTTAATTTTTACAGAAGAGTAAAATTTTCTTTGCTAAGCTTCTTTCCAGCTCGAGTATATATATGACAGTCAAAGAATACAGTCATGCGTGTTGGCTAAGAAGGCAGTGAAAGCTTATTTCAGGGTTCACCTGTCAAGTGTTAGGCTGCCAGGGCAGCCCTCTGCCAGGTGTTAGCCTGTCTGGATGACTTGGGATAGGCCCAACCTTTTGGAGGTTGGCAGTCTCTGAAAGTCCCTCCTGTTGGTAGATTTGAGGCACCCTCCATCCTGTGCTCCAGAGAATTGCTCAGGCACCCCAAGGGCCTGACAGACAAGGGCAGGGCCATGAGTGTGCTGGTCTGGGAAGTCAATACCAGGCACTCCTTATTGCCAGGAACTTGAATGACTACTAACATGAAAAGCTTTCTCACATGAAAGGTGAGTCACCTGCAGAATGTCCACTAAGCAAGACTTCTAGGCAAATGAGCCCCTGGAGGGAGCTAGGGGTCTTCTGTGCCTGGTCGGCTTGTGGCTTGATTCCTACTGCCCAGCCAGTGGAACTTTGGTAGGCTGTCTGACATCCCCAGTCTTCTTGGCAGCCCACACCATGACGCAGACCCCGTGTCCCCCACAAGAAAGCACTCTGAGGTGGCAGGCGGCTGGCCAGCAGGGACATGGGGTGGCACCTGTCCAGTTCTGCTCCTACCAAGCTGGGTGCTTCCACTCAGGCCCTCTCAGCCCCCGCCCCACCGCCACTGCTCCCACCGCCCAGACACGAGATCTCTCCATGTTCATTTTTATTTAAAGACTTGGAAACACAGGCATCGGTTTGTCATCACTGTCAATTCTTCCAAAATCACATACTGACATTTGTGTATAACAAAAACATCGGTTTGTGTGTATGCATGTGTGTGTGCATGTGTGTGTGAACTGTGCAAAGTACAAGGAAATTCCCAGCCAGACCGCTGAGTTTATTTGGGGCACTGGAGTCAGGGAAGCTCTTGCCTGGCTCTGTCTCCCCACTTCCCTCCCATGGTCTTCTGTGGCTCAGATGTCCCCATCACCTCAGTGTCCACTGACCTCACTCAGTGGTGGTCAGGGACTCTACTGTGCTCCTCAAAGCAAGTCATCTTGCCTGCCAAATGTCGTTGCACACCCAAGATGTGTAAGTCCCTGGGCCAGGATGGAATGTGAGGGTTTCAGATCAGGTGTTGTTTCACCTCAGTAACCAAAATGAATATGTCCTTTGAGGCGAGGTGGCCCAAAGGAAGGGTCTAATTCTGCTCCTGCTCTTGTCTGCGGGTTAAATGGTGGTGAAGGCTGATGGGTCAGACTGAATGTGTTTGAAAACAGGCAGCCCAAAGCATGGCCCGTCGTGCACCTCCCTGCCCTCCAGGCACCCGGCTTTTGCTCCTGAGAGGATGCCTGCTGGCTGGGCCTCTGGCATCGCTTTCCCTCCCAAGGCAGTACCAATGGCTGCCCCTGACTCTGCTAAGACAGGGGCCAGCTGATGCCTTGCAGAAACACTGGATGCTTGTCTCTGCTCTGCTGTGAGGGGTGCTGGGCCCTGGAGGGCTGCCACTTCACTCACAGTCACTGGGCTGTTCAGCAATTCCTACCTACCATGAGCATCACAGTGGTGGTGGCCTGGACAGGAAAGAAGGTCCAAGTTAGTCTATTCTGTAACTTGGTAACTGCCTTTGTTTTTAAAAAAAGTTTCCTTATTATCTGGGGATTTGAGTTAGTTCTGGTTTCAGTGAGAACACATGTCTCACTCAATGTGTTAATCCATGCACGTTTTTGGTAATATGATTTTAAACACACACACGTTTCTGTGCATGGAAGGCAACTGATGGCAAATGGATACCCTCTGGCTGTCATTACCTCCTTGCACAGGGTTCTCTGTGTTTAAACTCTATTTTTTTTTCCTTTGAGTCAAAAAACTTTCTCAAGTCTATTAAATCTATTATCATCTGGAATGAGGAAATGAGCCTTTCTCTAGGCATGATCCCACCAGCGCGGTAGCCACCTGGCAGTAACAAGTAGCCAAGTCACATCCCAAAATAGGAACTCCGAAAATAAGTGTTTGTATTTCAAGGGCATCACGCCAGGAGAAGGAATGGGTTTCTGGATTTCGTTTCATCCCTCAAAATCAGGGAGATCTTATGTTACCGAAGGCTAACTTATTTAGCCTAATTTAAACCTGAGTGGTTTTGTAAAAATATATAGAAAGAGGGTTTACAAATTGTTACTTTGAACAGATGCGAATCCCTTGAGAACAAGACTGCCTCGTGACAGGGCTTCTGCAGGCAGTGTCTGTGGAAGTGAGCTGTTGGACTCACGAGCCGATTCCAGGACCTCACCTGGGGGAAGGTCCCAAGATCAGAGCTGCCCCTTCTTCCTTTCTCTCTCTGTCCCAGATCCTTGGGTCCTCCAAGTCTGCAGAGAGGGCTCACTCCCATCACCCTCATTGTGCTTCGAGGCTCTAGACCAAGGTTTACACTGTCTGATGGGGCACAGTTATTTATCTCTTTTTTTAAAAAGGCAAAACCTTCACAAGGTTTTGTAAACTGTGAAGGTTTACAACTGAAGTGTGGTAAGAACTGCACATTGCAATAGTGAGAAATTATATTTCGATTAAGCTAAATATGACTGTAGTTATTCTCTCTAAAGCAGTAAAAGGGGAATTCCTCACCTTTTAAGGCTGGAGTCCACCTTCTTGTCCTTTTCATCGCCACAAAAAAAGGCAACTATAGTGACCTTTCCTCAAAATGTTTCCGGTTTTTGAATAATAATTATCACTGCCTAGACAAAGCATGGGGCTTCGGTAAGGGTTTTAAGAAATTGGCTTTTCCCAATCTCCCTTCAACCCCCTAAACATGGATTCCCCCTTATCCTGTGGAGCAGCAGCCAACATTGTGATGTTGAGGACGAGGGCTTTCCAGAGTTCTCCTAAATTCACATGGTAAATATAAAAATTTTGCCCGTTTGATGTCTCCTCGGATATTTTTTCTTTCAAGCTCAACCAAGTCATTACAAAAGGCAGCACCAGATGTATGAAAAATAGGCAATGCATGACCTATTAGAAATATATAAAGTCTAACAGCTTTCCATTAAAAAGATGTAAGAAGGAAGCGATGCAGAGGGACAGTGGTGGCAAACAAAAAGTGTTGCTCGTAATACTGGCAGGAGACAAAGCCAAGCGGGAGCTGCCCGAGTCCCAACAGGTGCCTGCGCCCCAGTGAAGTCCCCTGGGCCAGGAACATCCTTGCTGAGTGGCCAGGTGGCAGGTGACTGAGGTATATAGAGGTGATGGAGCAATTTGGACCCCTATGTGCAGCCCAGACAGCCCGCAAAGATATTCTGCAAATGCTCTGGGCCCTGCGCCCGCCCACCCAGTCCCCGCAGCCCTTCTGCAACTCCCAGCCTCGCACAGGTGGCAGACACGAATGCTGCAGCTCGGCAGCAAGTCACAGCAGCAAATCGACCCGCATCAGCACCTTCCTCTCTTTTCAAAGATATTTCTTTACAGTTCACAAAGGGGGAATAGGCATCTCGTTGGAGAACAACCCCAGAGTGTGACTTGTGGGTGAAGGCATGACCGCTATACCCCGGGGCCCCCACCCCAGGTTGTGGTGTCTCCTACCAGGGGCTCTGGAAGGGACCTGAGACCCTCGGGTGTCATGGCT
>NW_011889050.1:1206735-1216437 GCF_000151845.1 Pteropus vampyrus
CTCGTAATACTGGCAGGAGACAAAGCCAAGCGGGAGCTGCCCGAGTCCCAACAGGTGCCTGCGCCCCAGTGAAGTCCCCTGGGCCAGGAACATCCTTGCTGAGTGGCCAGGTGGCAGGTGACTGAGGTATATAGAGGTGATGGAGCAATTTGGACCCCTATGTGCAGCCCAGACAGCCCGCAAAGATATTCTGCAAATGCTCTGGGCCCTGCGCCCGCCCACCCAGTCCCCGCAGCCCTTCTGCAACTCCCAGCCTCGCACAGGTGGCAGACACGAATGCTGCAGCTCGGCAGCAAGTCACAGCAGCAAATCGACCCGCATCAGCACCTTCCTCTCTTTTCAAAGATATTTCTTTACAGTTCACAAAGGGGGAATAGGCATCTCGTTGGAGAACAACCCCAGAGTGTGACTTGTGGGTGAAGGCATGACCGCTATACCCCGGGGCCCCCACCCCAGGTTGTGGTGTCTCCTACCAGGGGCTCTGGAAGGGACCTGAGACCCTCGGGTGTCATGGCTCTTTCCTTGCACCTTGGGGCTTCCCAGGAGGCCTTCCTCCCTGGTGTGCTGGGGGTGGAGAGCGCGTCCTCAGAAGTTCTCGACGAAGCTGCCCGGGAAGAGGCCCGTGCGGCCGTTCCTCTGCAGGGTCCCCTTGTACCAGCCGTCCTCACGCTTCTTGTGCACAAAGACAATGTCACCTTCCTTCAGCTCGATTTCCGCCTCACTCTGGGGTGGGTAAGAGACCACCACACGATACCTGGTGGGGAAACAGACACCACAGTGGGTGAGCCTGACCCAGGCAGACTGGAGGATGGCCCAGGGTCTGCTGGCAAGAGCTTGCTTTTCTTTTCTTTTTTCCCTCTGGTGTAAATTGTTGTAATTTGGGGCTACTTTTCCCACTTTAAAAAAAAATTTCTACTTATCTTTAATTTTACTTTTTCCAAAACTTTAAAATTTTTTCATAAAAATTTTTATTAAAAATTTAAAATAATGTTTCCGTGTGGCGTCTTTTAGATTCCGATCTATGCAGCCGGAATGTTTCTGCCAGAGATGCAGCTCCTCCACGTCACCTCCTCCCTTTAGCCTGTCTCAGACTGTGGCCTCCCCAGGGATGGAATGGAGGGGGGCGGTGGCGGCCGCTTTAGCCCTGGGGCACATGTTTGGTAAGGGCAGTGACCTCGGATCCGTCCCATCCTGGCACAGGTGAGGCTAGCGTCCTCACCTCCCGAGTGTCAGTTTCTCCGTCTAAAGAGCAGGTGGGCAGAGGACACCTTTTAAGCTGTTGCCTCACATGCATTGTGTTGGTAAAATGGTCATTCAAAAATCATAAGATGTTATGGTCTTAGCACCTAAGCTGGCTGAGGCCACACCATAAACGAGGCCCAATTTTTCACACATCTCATTCCTGTAAAACCTGGGCTCTTCCCTGAGGCCTCAGAGGCCTCTGTCCAGTTCCTGTTTTCAGACCAACGTGACATATAGTCCAAGTGGCGACTGTGACCTGTCAGCACCTAGAGCGGGAGCGATGGGCCTGAGCTTGGACCAGATCAAGCACAGACCATTCCCCCTCCCCATACCCCGAGGACCCCCTTACAGCTCCCTGGATCTGAGACAAGGGTCTGACCTTCTCCGGCATCTGGCCAAGAGCTCTAGGGTCAGCACAGGGCAGGCCTGACACACGCCCCCCCAACCCGTATCTGTTTGTTACACCTCAGAGAAGGAGGGCTAAGACCAAAAAGAGCTGTACTCTGAGGACCAGCCTTCTTCTGAAACACCACCAAGAGCAAACCAGTGCGTGCCCTTGTGCCCGTATCCCTCACAGCCCCCAGCCTGACAGGAACTGCCTGGTCCCCACCACTCCAGCCAACCGTGCCCTCCCCAGCCCCTCAAGGAACTCACGGGCATGTGCGCTCTGACACCTGACTGGGCCCTGCGCCCTTAACCAGCACAGCTGGTGACGATTGCGCAGGAAGTGCTGAGAGGAGTCTGCCCACCCTACAGAGCACAGGAGTTGGGGGCTCCAGGACAAAGACAGTACTAAGTGTGGACAGGTTTGGTGGTGAGCAGGGTGTGGCTGAAAGTTGCTACAGATACATTAGGCTGAGGAGGGCTGGGTGGGGTTGGCCTGGCCAGGCCAAGGTACTCAATAATCATTCCCTGGCTGACCAGGCAATGTCCTGAGGGCCAAGTCCGGGCTGCCTGGGAGAGCATGCATTCAGTCCCTCTAGGCCACATTCTCCCAGCGACCTCGACATGGGTGTCCCCATGGGTACCTCCCAGGTTACTGCACTTGCCCCAAGTAAGCATTTCTGAAAATGTGAACCATAGACTTCAGGATCCTGGCTCAGATTCCTGGGCTCCATCCTGGACCTACCTGCTGAGATGCTGGAGGAAAAGGACCAGGAATTGTGGGTTTTCAGTAAATTCTTGGGTGCATGTTTACACACTGATTCTGAGAAAATGCTGAATAAAAACACTGAGGAGACTTTATTTTTCCTCAGTCCCACCTGCTCATGGGACCTGGGGCACTGGCCTGTCTGGGTTGGAACAGAGAAGCTGTGGTTTGGGGCAGGTGGAGTTGGTGCTGGGGCTCGAGGATGATGCACAGGTAGAGAAGACCCAAGCCCAGGCTTGGAGAGCTTACAGCCTCTGGGGCACACAGCCCCATCTTGTTCCAGGCAGGTGAGAGGTGGGGGTGTAGAGAGAAAGGTGGCTCTTGGGGCTAACTTGGCAGGCATGCAGAGTTCCTCCTGCTGAGGGAGCAGGGCCAGCTGGGCACTCTAAGAGCCTTGGAATGGGTGCAGGTGTAGGACAATTGGGCCAGTTTCCACTGCTGTCCCTGGGAGCCAGACGCTGGCTTTGAGTGTGGAGATGGAGAGGAAGGAGAGTGTAGGTCCTGCCCTCCTCCCGGCCCAGTGGACACAAACAGCTGCCTGTAAGGCCACTCCCTGCAGGAGGACAGATGGCTGCAGGGAGGCCTCCAGGATGTAGCAATGGCCTGTGAGATCAGCCAGCACCGCACCGTTCCCAGGCCTTCGGCACTCAGGCTGCATGTGCGACTACCAAGACCAGCCCCAGGCCTCCCTGTGGCCTTCTGCCATATGCTTCACCTCCTTTCCAAACACTGGCCTCCTTCTCTCAATTCCCCAAGGAGAAGAAAAAAAAGGCAAAAGAGTGAGATGATTTCTCAGACTCTGAACACGAGTTTTGGTTTTTGCCTCAAATGCCAGATGTGAAACAAATAAGCAAATTTAAAAATGTAATTTGTTAGGGAAGAAAAAGTAATTTGGTGCTTCTGAGCAATTAAATGATTTAATGAGCCCAGATGAATGATGTGGGCTGAATACATATGAGACAAGCATTTAGCCCAAGACTGAGCTATTTTTTCACTGCATAAAAGTAACTGACACTTCCTGTTATAGACATAAAAGGCCAAAGGAACAGTTGAGGATGGCAGCTTCTCTTGTGTCACCATCATGGTGTCGTAAATCAATGAGAGATTGTCCTGTGCTGAGTTAAGGTTATGTCAACAACAGCTAATTTTCAGACATAAGACTCAGGGAATCAAAAGGCTCAAAATCAGAATGAATTCTTACCACTGCATATTGCAATAAGCCTTATGTGTGAGGTTTGGAGTGTCCTCCTCCCGTGTCATCTACTCCCCTCCCTGACAACAGCAGTAAGAAGGGGACCCTCCAAGTGGTGGGCTTTTCAGAGAACTTGCTTCAGCACTGTTGAGGACGAGTGGTCTTCGAGTTGGTGGGATGTGGTTATCACAGAGCAGTGTCCTGCTAGAAATGATAAGAATACGTCTATACCCTGGACACTACACCCTAATATCAACACATGTATTAGTTGCCCATTGCCACTATAACAAATTTCAGCAAACGTAGTGGCATAATAAAACACAAATTTCTTATCTTATAATTCTTTAAGTTAGACATCCAGCACAGTCTCACAGGGCTAAATTCAAGGTCCGCACTCCTTCTGGAGGCTCCAGGGGAGACCGTGTTCCCTTGCCTTTTCCAGCTCCTAGAAGCTGACTGAATTCCTGGGCTGGAGACCTCTTCCTCTGTTTTAAAGGACAGTACGGGAGGGTTCAGTCCTCCTATCATATCACTCTGCCTTCTCATTTGCCCCCCTCTTCCACTTGTAAGGGCTTATGGTCATATTGGGTTTTAGCGGATAATCTGGGATAATCTATTTTAGTCAGCTGGTTAGCAAATTTTTACTTTATCTGCAACTTTACCCTTGGCTATGTAAGGCAACATAGTCACAGTTTGGGGGAATTAGGGCATAAACATCTTTGGGAGATATTAGTCTGCCTACCATGACACATAATAGATCAAAGCAAAACCTTTTAAATCCTAACAAAGCCAAAGAACTTACATGACAGCAAGAAGTGAGGATGACTAGATGCATGTGTGAACATATGGGAAAAAGACCGTGGCAATCAAAAGTGGGGAGGGCGTCCAGACGCCACTGGAGGGATCTTCACCACATATGTCATATGATATAACGGTATTATCTATGTAATTTCATATATTATTATTGTTCTTGTTGTTTACGTACTCATAATTTTCAGGTATTAAACTAAACAGGTATTATTATATATGGGGGAACTGAGACTCAAAAAAACAAAAACTCTTATTTGGAGTGAAATGGCTGATATGCGGCAACAGTGCCTATTGCTCAAAGTCACTCTGAAATACTGCCAGGGTACAAGAGAGCCAGGAGGCAAGCATCCAGAGGATGAGGGTGGTGGGGCGGCTGCCCGAGAACTCAGCCAGACCCGTCCAGAATCAGCATCTCCTTTCTGGGGAGACAAGGCAATAGACTGACAAATAACTACACCCCTATTATGAGTTCCCCAGGCAACTTCCAGATATGTGGCTCCCTGTGCACACTGTCCACAGGGCACGAGTATGTCCAGATAGCCCAAAGGTTAGGTACCCTAGGAAGGGTTAGGAATTGGCCCTCTGGTTAACACATCAGGCCCCTGGGCTTAGCTCCTACAGGTCTCCTGCGAGTTTCGTCTGCCTCCAGCTAGCTGACTGCAGGCCGAGCGGACCCTGGCCTGGGGGAGGTTTCCATGGTTTGTGTCCCTGGGTGGCCCTACTCTACAGTGCCCTTCAAACTAAACTTCTGTCCTCTGAGAGCAGTCAGGAGAGCAGCTCCTGTTCTCTTCCCAAATCCTCAGAAGAGAGATGGTTAGGCCTGAAGGAATTAGTACAGAGGAAACACCCAGCCACACCCGGAGCCCGGTGGGCGCCAGGTGATAGAGAGCACCGTGTCCTCAGCCCATTAGTGGTGGCAACCTTGAGTCTGAGCTCTGGCCTACCCTTCCCCCATTTCCCACCTTCGTAATCATAGAGCGGCCTTGCGCGCAGCAGGCACCCTATAGATATTTGGCATGTGAGTGAATGCACAGGACCTCTATGGCAGGGATTCTTGTCACAGCTACTCCCTTCCAGCTGCAAGTAAGTTTTATTCACAAGCCCGCAGGGCCTGAGTCCAAGTGCTTTCTGGGGCTGCCTCCGCCTGAAGAGCAAGCAGCTCCATTTTCATACCCTCAGCTCCTGCCGGGGCTCCTCCTCAGAACGAGCAGCCTCTGGGCTCTCAGAGAGAGAGAGGAGGGACAACATTCCAGGGCTCCTCAGGCAACAGTTCTGGTTCAGGCTGCATTTTGAAAGCTCTTGTCACTGATGAGCTGTGCCGAGTGCTGGGAATAAGCAGGAGGTCAAGAGTCTCTGGGCACAATAACCCTGATCAGTCAGAACACTCAGAGAATGGGAAGAATTCCTTTAACTTTTTAGTTAATCATAGACTTCCATGATTTTTTAGAACAAGGTTTTAAGACCTCTTTTGAGGAGTCTGGGAGTTGAGGCATCTGGAGAAGAACAGAAACCTGGGGGAAACATGAGAGCAGCTTTGAAATATCTAGAAGTCTGTCATTCTCAGGAGCCACCAGCTCTGTGATCCAGGGAGGAGGGACCAGGACCCACATTCAGAAATCACATGCAGCCAGGGGTCGGTCCTGCGGAAGGAAGAAGGTTCTGACATGGAAGAGCTGCCTGAAGTTAGCAGAGGTTCCTTTGGGAAGAGAAGTGTTGGGGGTTGGGGTGAGGGGAAAATCTGGTATGTGTGGTGTGTGTGTGTGTGTGTGTCTGGTGTGTGCTGTGCATGTGTCTGTGTGTGTGTGGTGTGCATTTGTGTGGTGTATACATTTGCGTGGTTTATAATTGTGGCATGTTTGTGTAGTATGTGTGTTTATGTGGTATGTGGTATTTTTGTGGTGTGTATGTGTTGATGTAGGGTTTGTGTGTGTTTGTGTGGTATGTGGTGTTTGTATTTGCGATATGTGTTTGTGTAGTATGTGTTTGTGTGTTGTCTGTGTAATGTGTGGTTTCTGTGGCGCATGTTTGTGCTGTGTATTGTGTGTTTGTGTGGTGTTTGTGTGACGTGTGGTATGTGAATCCAGTCTTCTAAGGGGCCTGGGGACTTGCTGTAGGGAAGGCAATTCACTGGAATAGGTCCCACTGTGAGTGAGTCAGGATTGCAGGTGTACCTGGGACACAGACAATGGGATGGTGCTCAATTGTATAGGACCCAAAACCAGATGCTGATACCTTGTGATATGCTCCGTACTGTTTACAAGCTAAAGATACCTTCCAATCGCCCTGTGGGCCAGGTGAGTACACTGGATGGCCGCTGACCGTGCACTACACGAAGCAGTGTGGTTCAGAGCAAGGCTCTGCGGTTGGAAAGCCCTCAGGTCAATCCTTGGCTTTGCTGCTAATTAGCTGTGTGATATTGAGCAAGTTAATTAACCTTTTACTAAACCTCAGTTTTCTCACCTCTAAAATGGGGATACTTAATTCATGGGGTTCTTGGGAGGATTAATCGAGATGCTGGCAGATGCTAAACTGCATGCACAGTATAGCTGCCCTGGATGTTTATGGCTGGAATTGTTCAGTGTTCTGAATAGAACACTGAATAAATCCTAGCTGTTACTCTAAAAGCAGGTGTAAAGACAGACTTACACTTTAATTATTTATCAGAAGTCAATAACTGCTGGCCCACCACTGCCTGACGAGATTTGTCCCCATTGGCCCAAGACTCAGTGCTACCCCATTAACTCATCTCTAAAGCCCATCATTCAGACCAAGGGTTGGCAAACCCCTGAGGAGCAAGGGGTCCAGCCCCATACCAGATGCCCCAGCACAAGGTTCCAGTGCCATGAAGAGAAATCCCATAACTTCTGGCTGTGAAAATCAGCAGAGATTGTGGCTGAATGAGACAGAGGGCTGCAGAAGTCCAAGGTGTTCCTCTTAAAGAACCCACGCATGAACTTACTTATTGACAGGCTCATTCGCTTTGAGCCCCAGCACTGAGGCATTAGCTCTAAAGGTGCCAGAAACATACAGAGAGGAACTGAATTATCTGGCTTCAGGGTGAGGGCTGGAGGGGCAGTTTTCTTCCAAACAGAAGGGCTGGCAGAAGCCATTGTTTCTTTGTTAAGCCCTCCTCGACCCAGCCTGCATGCCCAGGTGGGCACCATATCTGAGTCTCCATCAACCCGGCTAACACCATTAGCTCCACCCTGGTGCTTTTCTGAGACCCCACCCCACCCAACTTGCAAGCTCATCCAAGCCAATTCCAGTGGCTCTTTCATAAAGTGACCTGTCTTAGCTGATGCTGCAGACTTTCTTAAAATCTCTCAAAGGATCACAAACCCCAAGCAAGCAGCATCTGGTGTAAGCATGCCCCGTATCTCTTGCTAAGCAGCCCTAAGGCTGGCACTAGAGGTAGCTGGGCTCAGTTAGTAGCTAATCTCTTCCAGGCACCTCCAAGCCCAGCACAAGTGGCAACCATCTACGTATTACTTGGTAGCTCATACCAAGTGGCCCTGGGCAAAGTGCAGGCAGCGGCTGACCTTGGCCTACACCAGAGTCCCTCTCAAGAGGGCCCAAGACCATCATACCCAGTGGCCAGCTACAGACCACAATAGAGCACCACTCAATCACCTTCACAAATGACACACCCAAAGAGCAGACTCAGCAGGCACTAGAGACCAGCTAAAGTGAATTCTGCTCTATAGCGTCAACCCCTGCACAACAATCCATCAGCCTGAGGAGCAATCCTACTGATGTGCCAACAGCAATCAAAGCTCAACTACAACAGGAGAGCACACACAATCCACACAAGCGACACCTGGAGTACCCAGCTCAGGTGACCAGGGAGACTGCGCCATTAGGCCCCACAAGACACCTGCTATGTACGGCCACTCTACCAAGAATGGGAGACATAGCAGTCCTACCTAATACATAGAAACAAACACAGGGAGGCAGCCAAAATGGGGAAGCAAAGAAACAGGTCTCAAATGAAAGAACAGAACAAAGTTCCAGGAAAAGAACTAAACAAAATGGAAGCGATCAATTTACCAGATGCAGAGTTCAAAATATTGGTTATAAGGATGCTCAGTGGTCTCAGTGAGAACTTCAACAAAGAGATAGTAAACATAAAAAATAGACATTGAAATAGAAAAAGAACCAGTCAGAAATGAAGACTACAGTAACTGAAACGAAGAATGCGTTAGAGGGAATCAATAGTAGATTAGATGAAGCAGAGGATCGAATCAATGATTTGGAAGAGAAGGTAACAGAAAACACACAATCAGAACAGTGAAAAGAATAAAGAATCCCCCCGCCCCCACCGCCTCCAAATGAGGATATTTAAAGGGGCTTCTGGGACAACATCAAGCATATTAACATAAGGGTACCAGAACATCAAGAGAGACAGCAAGGAATTGAAAACCTATATGGAAAAATAATGATGGAAAATTTCCCTAACCTGGTGGAAGGAAATGGACATAAAAGTCCAGGAAGCCCAGAGAGTCTCAAACAAAATAAACTCAAGAGGCCCAAAACAAGACACATCATAATTAAAATGCTAAATTTTAAAGACAAAGAGAGAATCTTAAAATCAGCAAAAGAAAAGCACTTAGTTACTTGCAAGGGAGCTCCCATAAGATTGTCAGCTGATTTCTCAACAGAAGCTATGCAGACCAGAAGGGGCTGGCACAAAATATTCAAAGTGATGAAAAGCAAGGACCTACCACTAAGATTACTTTACCCAGCAAAACTATCATTTATAATAGAAGGACATAGAAAGGGCTTCCCAGACAAGAAAAAGGTAAGGGAGTTCATCACCACTAAACCAGTATTACAAGAAATGTTAAAGGAACTTCTTTAAGAAGAAGAAAACAAAAAAGATAAAAATGTGAATGATAAAATGGCAATAGCTACATATCTGTCAACAATTAGTTTAAATGTAAATGGATTAAGTGCTCTGATCAAAAGACATATGGTGGCTGAATGTATAAGAAAACAAGATCCTTACAGATGTTGCCTATAAGAGACTCACTTCAGGTCAGAAGATACATACAGACTGAATGTAAAGAGATAGAAAAAGTTATTTCATGAAAACGAAAATAAAAAAAAGCTGGGGTAGCAATACTTATACCAGACAGAGTAGACTTTAAAACAAAGGCTCTATAACAAGAGGCAGAGAAGGACTCAGTAATTCTAATTCAGGGTATTTATCCAAAGAAATCCAGAACACAAATTCAAAAAGACATATGCATCTTTATGTTCATTGCAGCATTATTTACAATAGCCAAGATAAGAAAGTGACCTGGGTGTC
>NW_011889050.1:1217223-1231949 GCF_000151845.1 Pteropus vampyrus
TCAGTTACATAAATGTCTAATTACTATGTGTACACCGGAAACTAATATAATATTGTATATATCAATTGTAATTAAGAAGTACAAAATAATTTTTAAAAAAAAGAAAGAAAGAAAGAAAGAGAAGCTGCTTCCTGGGCAGGCCCACAGGCCCACAGGCCCACAGGAACTCAGTCCACAGGCCTGCTCCGGGGTTTCTCCAGGGTTGAAGGGACAGTGCGCTCACCGTCTCCCTTTGGCCCAGTATCCCATCAGTTTTGACAAATTTCCTCATGAAGCCCTTGTAAATCCCAAACTCAGGGACCAGATGGATTCAGAACATGAAATATGCTCCCATTTGTTCCCAAACTTGTTTTACCCAGTGCTCATGATCCAAGCTCAGGAGCTGAGTAGACGTGGCTAGTGAGGGAGGTCTGGTCAATTTAATCCTCAGAAAACCCTCATTGTCCCTGCTCCCATCCCAAAGGTGGCTCCAGACCCCAGAGACCAACCCACACCAAGGGCCTAGAGAATACAAGTCCACCCTCTGCCCTTACCTCTCTCTGGGCAACGGCTTGGGCTCGGGGCGAAAGGCAGCCATGGAGGGAGGGGCTTGCTTGGAGGGGGATGAGGAGAAGTTCAGATCCAAGGAGCCCGCCTTTCTGTGCAGTGGCTCCATCCCCATCGCCCCTTGCATCTCACTCTCTATGGGGCAGGACCCTGCCCGGCCATGGATGGACAGTGAGGACACTTCGGGCCCCACTGCACCCTGGAGTGAGGTGTCCACTGCCACCGGGGGGTCGTGGGTGGGAGAGATGGATGGTGGGGAGCGAGACTTCTTCTTGGTGGATGCCCCGGCTAGAAGTTTCAGCAGACCTGTCTTCTTCTCTTTCTGGAGAGAAACACAAAATTGAAATCCAGTGCGTTAATGCTTCTAAATGCCTTTGTTGTTAGCGAGAGGGGGCGGAGTATAATCCTTTTGGAAACTTTAAACAATTTTGTAAAGCTGGTTAGTGGACAAAAGCAAAGCTAAGATTGAAAGCTTTTCCAACCCTTTTGTTTTCCTTCTTTTCCCCAAACCTGGCACAAACGCCCAGACAGACCCAGGAGGCCCTTGGCGTTGGCCGGAAGGTGCTATTCCCAGGAGAGGATGCTGCAGGGGCTGTTCCTGACAACATGCCCACTGGCCATCGCAGGGTCATGTTCCCAGCCTTGCAACCTCATTTGTTGTGACAGAGGAACCAGCAGTCTATCTAATTTGGTTTCTCCTCACCCAGTTTTTCTAAGTGGACTTCAGAGCACAGGGCAACCGTCTGTTCACTTTGCCCAACTCAGTAATGTTTCGAAATCCTTGAGAAAGACGTGCTTGGGCACACTTAAGAGAGCTTCAGAAATTTGGCCAGTAGGGGGCGTCGTGCAGCTGGCTTGGAAGTTGCCTCAGAACGTCCCCGTCCCCAAGAAGCCAGTGCTGCTGAGACTGCCACTAATGAAAATGCCGGCAGCTCAGTGAGTGTCTGGCTCCTCATGACAACTGTCTCCTAACCTGAGACCTTAAAGGGCAGTGCATTGGAGTTGGGAGGACACAGCATGGGTGCTAGGGGTAGCATCTGATGGTCCATGACCCTCTTGGCCCAGCTGACAGAGCCTCTAACCCTCAAGTCCTGGCCTTCACCACCTTCCTGGCTTCCTGCCAGCATGCTGCCCCATCCAGCTTTTTTCTGCCCACGTCTTATTCTCCCCACGGAAGGCCTAATTCACTTTTCGTCCTTCCCCCGCAGGCTCCCCTCTAGAATATGTGTTGGGGGCAGGAGCTGGGTTGTTTATCGCAGTATCCCCAGTGCCCAGAATGCTGCCTAGGATACAGCAGGCGCTAAATAATTGCTGGAAGAAGTGAGCTCAGCCAGAGTGTGAGCTCATGACCCTTTCAAGGATGTCCTTTTGCCTCATGAGCAGAGAACAGATTCGATCAACAAGCGCTTGTTTATGAGGCACTTCCGCGGGACAGAAAGCCCTGGCATCACAGCCGTGCCTCAGTGGGGTGTGCAGTGAGTTGAGAGAAGAGGGAGCCACTGGGCCACTTAGCATGTTTGCAGGGAAGTCCAGCCTTGGCTGTATGTTCGGAAAGGGCTAGGTAATTGAGATGGATAATTTTCTTGTCTCGGTTCTCCATGATTAAATATGACTGATCATATTCTTAATTTGATTTTGGCAAGCAATGTTATCATGGCTGGAAAACTGTCCATGAAAATATTCTGCTAATGCCTTAAGCATCTGGTTATTACAAATTGCTGTGGAATTCCGTGTCCTAGCAATCACAGTGCTCACAGGATTCATGGAGGATGGATGTAGACAGTTCAGGCACTTGCCTGGTGGTCGTCTTGTTCTGTGTGATGCAAGTAAGAATCAGCTAAAAGGCCCTTTGAGGGCAGCTGAAAAAGACTCACTGGTCAATTTAAGGGGCCACATCATGGGAGAATAAGAGGTTTTACAAGATGCAATTTAGGGTTGATCTGGGCTAAAAGTTTATGTTAAGAAAAGCTGGATTTTCTGAGGTTTCTCCTAGAACCAGGATAAATTCAGGATTTTCACGGGCCCAGTGAGACGCAGACAATGACGGTCACTGCTTCCCTATACAACTCTCCTATCAGCATTCTGCTGTCTCTAGCTGTGGCTCAAATCTCCCCTCCAGAAAGTGGATCAACTTTCTATCCCAGTGACCCTTTGAAAGGCCAAGGTCTGGTCATTTTGGCCTTGGTGGAGACCCCAAACAATCTGAGCTGTAGGAACAAAATGCTCCCCAGGTCCTGCCGTGGGAGGGAGACACAGCTGCAGAGAACGGTATACTCATCCTCTGTCTTCTCCCCACATGGGTGATGGGGCACTGTAGCCCAGCTGGGATGCACTCTCCTTTGTGAAGCCCTCCTCAGCTCCCTATGCAGTTAAACACCAGGGCGGTCTACCACCCCCTCCCCCACCACAGCTCACAGAGCTGGGCTGACTAGGCCCAGGGGCACAGGAGTGGCCCCAGGCTGGCCATTTGAAAACCCGGCTCTGAAGCCCAGATCCATGGCTTCTGTTTGTCTTACAGAGTTGTTAAGATGACAAATATAAGACTGCTTTTTAAACTACTAATGCATCTCACAAATACTGATTATATTGCTGTTTTCATAATGTGTTTGTCTATTTTTAAGTTTTTGCAAAACACGTAGGACCTGAACACAATTTTGTTAAATGAATAAAAGCTAATTCATTTCCATGATTCGGTGTCTCACCATTAACCCTTGCCTTGCCTTGGGAACCACACATGGGAGGACACAGGGGCCCTGGCTCTCCAACTTTGTGTACAAAGAACTAACCAAGGAGTTAGATAAAATGTAAATTTGGGGCCCTACCCTCAAAGATTCTGATTAGCAGGTCTGAAATGGAGACAAAAGGAAGTGATTTTGATATAGAACTTAGCAAGCGATCAATAGTTATCTGTGCAACCTGATACATAATTTCAATAGTTATCTGTGCAACCTGATACATGATTTCAATAGTTATCTGTGCAACCTGATACATGATTTCAATAGTTATCTGTGCAACCTTATACATGATTTCAGAAGATTACAGACAGTAATGTAAAAACACACAGAAGGAACCAGCTTCATGGGAAGGTGCTAAAAGAAGGAAACTACGGTTTATTGAGCACCTACTTAGTGCCCCAGCCCAGGGGACGTGCATGAGTTTTAAAGAAGGGCTTTAAAACTGCTACGCCGACCCTGATCTGCTGTCGGAGCTGATCAGCCAGCTCCCAGGCGAGGCTGCCTTCCCCAGCTGTGCTTTGAGTGGCAGGGGCTGATGCATGCGGAGGAGAGTAGCAGGCACGGCAGCCACACCAGGCTACAGAAGACTGAGGGACAGGCAGGAGCCGGGAACAGCAGGCAGATGACTAGGCCATCCCAGAAGTTCCAGCTCTCAAGATACACACCGAGATCTGAGAGCTTCCCTCAGTATATAAACAAAACATCACATTGGAGAATAAAAGCTTATGAGTTACTTCAAGACAAACCTATGTATGTTCATACACTCGTGCTCGTTCACACACACACACACACACACATATACGCACACACCCTGAAATAAAAATCATATCCTATTTTGAAAGAATCATCTGGAAATCTAATATTCAAAAAGAGATATTTGAAGATGTTCATTTGTTACTGGAAAACTGTAAAACATTTTAAAAATGATAAATAATAGTTTTTCTGTTGAGATTAAGATAGAGACTTCCCTTGGGGCCTTAATTATTTTACAGAATATTTATCAAAAAGTTAGCAAAAGGAAAAAGACATTTCAAGCTTAAATTAAGAATGATTGCCAGTTAAAAGTCAATTGGAAATTATGGAAAATTGTCTCGGAAATTACAAAAAGCCAAAGGGAATTGAATTTGATTTAGAAAACGTGTTATTAAATTTTTCAGGAATACAGTTCATTTCATTAAAATAAAGTAAACCTGTAAATATGACCTATAAGTGCCACGTTTTTATCAGGTTGTCTCCTTCACTGACCCACACTAAAGGAGGTAGCCATGGCACCGTTTCTTTCAAACAGATTTACCTTAACTCCTTTTTGCTTAGGGCAATATTTAAAATCATTGATCAGGCATGAACTGAACAATGGGTCAGACAGGCTGGGCAGCACACTGACACAAACCTGCTTTGCAAGGCTTAGCCTGGATAACCCAGGAAAACCTCAGCCTGCAGAATTCCAAACTGCGCAGGTGGATGGGTGTGGCTCTTCTCAGTCAGAAGGGTGGCTGAGAACTATTTACCTTTGAGAACAAAGGATCAAACACAATCACACATTTTCACTCTGCCACGTGCACCAAATGACATTTGCATGAGCTGAAACCTAGGAGATATTGGTCATGGTCATGTTCAGATCATGTGTCCACATCTGGGACCATCTGCAGACTGTCCAGGGAAAGCACAGAAACTCTCCTTCCGGGCTGTTAACATCTGGGACAGGGGCCAGCAGGCATAAGAGTGGACTAGGGGTAATATTTAGCTTTTGTCATTATGCACTTTTGTATTGTTTGATTTATGCCAAATGTTTCTTTTTGAGAGGAAACATAAAGAAACAAGTTGCAACCTATTGCTTTGAGCATAATGGCGCTAGATGTGATGAACCAGAGAGAATTTTTGCTACTAATCAATTAAATTACTGACGAGGAGGTGGTGAGGAGGTGGTGTTCTAGGAGGGGCAACTGGGGTGGCCTTGAGAGCTGGGCTGATATGGAGGTAATGAAAGGGCATGGGCTGGTGGGTGACGTGGTCTAGATGAGGAATGAGAAGGTATGGAAGGAGCAAACCTGGCCAAGAGCTGTGCAGTACCTGGTGAGATGAGAAAGGCAGTGGAAAGCATACCTTTGTGGCCTCGAGGGCCACTGAGGAGCCTGCAGTCCACCTGGTAGACAGTGGAAGCTGAGCTGGGGGCCGAGGCAGTGAGATGGGAGGGGAGAAGGGGAGGGACTGTGAAGTGGCAGTGCTTCTGAGAAGCTCGAGTGGGAACTGTGGGGCCACAGACGGTGATGGTAACGAGGAGTTTAGAGGGAAGGTGATGACAGATCCTGCCACAAAAACTGGCTCCATGCCTGTGTGGCATGGCAGACTCCTTTTTTGGTTTCTAGCCTCGACTTTGCGCCAAACCCTATGCTCATTCTCTTTAGTAAGCTGTTAAAGAACATCAATATCCTGGCTGACACAGTAGCCAGAACAATCAAGGACACGAAATGAGTTAGGAAGATGGTCAAATAATTCACAGATGCCACATGAACTTACAGGCAGTCAGGAAACCATGGCAGGCAGCAGAGGCTATAGGAAGGCCAGTGCTTGAAGAGGGAGACTCTTGAATTCTCACACAGCTATCGGACTGACCAGCGCTATGAACTCAGGAAGGAGCTGGTGAGGCTGAAACATGGGCAGAAGCCTGGGCCACCTGAATTTGGCATGATAAGTAATGCTGGGGGCTTTCAGGAGCCTTTAGATATTCAAAATAAAAAAACCAAGGGACATTGCATCCTTATTTTTATCGAGTCTGGCCATACCTGTAAGCTTTTTGGCTGGAATTTTATGTTTGAACGGTTTCTTGTTGGAGATGCAGAAAGGATAATTAAAAGCTATGCTCTGTTAAAATTTTGATGGGAAAAGGCGCATCTCTGGTTATGCCTGAAAACACAGTTCCTATAAGAGCAGAGATTGTTAGTATAACAATGTAAATATGCAATGCCTTTTCAGAAAGGGTAGAATAGAAGAGCTACAATAAAGAGGAAGGAGTTAAGCTAATTAAGAGATAAAAATTGTGCATTTAGCAATTGACTATTTTAAACTTTAAAATGCATCTTCAAATAAACTGCACTCGGAAAAGACAGAAAATAAAGATGATTGATTCATGAAAATAATGAGGAAAGAAAGCAGTAGATAACCACATGCCAATCTGATTGGGCTTTCTCGGGCTTTTGTTTCTGACAGAGCTGCCTGATGCACGGGGCTGCTTTTCTTGCTCTTCCCAGGAATGAAACTATTAGCGGTGAAGCCTGTGTTTAGTGCCTGCCTGTGGCATTGTGCTGGGCCCTCTGAAAGAGGGAAGGCGGGAGCTGGAAATACTGTATCTTGGTCCTTCGAAGTGGAGCCATGGGTATTGTGATCACAGCACTTTGCCAGACTCAGAAATGGAGCAAAGAACACTCCGGAGCTGGGCCTCCTGGCAAGTGGTTTTGGGTGACCTGCCAAGTCCAACAGCAGAAAAAAGCTTCTGAAGCAGAGGATACTGTCACCCTGAGGAACTTTAAGATGTACAGCTGCATCAAGACAGCCTTAGAGATAGATGGAGCTGGGTGTCAATGTCATTTATTTGCTGACTCACCTTGAACAAGTTACTTAACTGCTTATAGATTCGGCTTCCTCATCTGTGAATTGGAATATGTACACAGGCACACAACTTATTATCCTGGGAAATATTTCTTGAGAACACAGCTAGATACTGTTCTAAGTCTCGTGCATACGTTAGCCTATTGCACTCTTAAAATAAACGCAGGGTAATTAACTAGTAAGTTGTACAGTCTGGATTCGAACCCAGAACTCAATTCTAAACTTTAACTGCAACTCTACAGATTTGTTGTGAGAACTGAATAAGACAAGGCACACATTTCCAGTATGGCACTCAAGAAGTGGTAGATAACTCTATAAAGCACTGCTCACATTTCCTTTTGTTTGTCATTTCAGAGATGGGCACTGAGGTATCTACGTAGAATGACTGTAGAACTCTGACAGACATTGCGTGATGATAAAACAGTAAGTGGCCAGTCACATGTCACCCTGGTGACAGGGCCAGCACTTCACTTCTCTGGGCTGCTTCTTCAAGATGAGATCTTGACAGCGGCCCTTTCGTGCAACTGGGAGGACTAATAGTGATGACATGTAAGGTACCTAGCGAAGTGTCTGGCACATAGTAAGCTCTCAGCATGGGGTAGCTGTTAGGATTCTGAGTCATGGTGGAAAAGGCAGAGCTCCGCACCCATTCATCTGGCCCCAGTCAGCAGTCGTTACTTGTCAACACAGGCTGGGGTCTGAGGAAGTACAGCACGTCTCGTCATTCACTGTAAAGGAAGATGTAAATAGGACCAACATGCCAGCTACACATCTGTGAGCCTCTGGATGCTGCTTGTGCAGCTAATAGGCTGAGAATATCTTCCACTGCCCTGAAACAGGTCAGTCTTAACCAGTTACCATCTCAGGAGCTCCAAACTTGAAGAAATGCATGGGTCTCTGGCCTAAGGCCAGGAACGTTGTAAGAAGCAAACCACGATAAACATGTTGTTTTTCCATGCTTCATTCAAACTTGTTTGCTGAGTGGAAAGTACCAGGTGCCCTTTCCAGCTCTCAGCAAACATAGTGAATAAATATGGTGACAATAAAGTGGTGCCAGAACCTGCACTCGAAAAGGGACACGGTGGACCCACCTCATCTGGGCCCCTTGTCACCCCAACTGACATCTCCAGGGCATTTATGTGTTCCGCATTAAGATGTTCCCTCTCTGGGACTTCTTGACACCGTATTACGGTTTCTTTCGCTGCCTTTCTGAAAGCTGCTGCATTCTTTTTTCCAGCACTGCTCCTTTCTCCGGGACCTGGGTGCAAACTCCTAGACTCCCTGTCTCTCTTTTCTTTTGTTAATGTTCTCTTGCCTGAAGCTGCAACATGGGGTTGGCTCATAAATTCTCCCTTCTACGGTACAGGCATCTCTGCCTCAACATCTTTAATGAGCTGTAGGTCTTTAATCTGCAATTCATCCAGACATTCTTTTAAGCTCAAAACCACACAAATAAAACCATAAAAGACAACAGAAGCTCTGAGTTGGAGGACCAGGGAGCCCCTCTCTGCCCAGCCCTTGTTGGAGAGAGCCAGAGGTGATCGTGTCTCCAGTTCCTGCTCCCAGGCGAGCGGCCGGGTGAGCCCAGGGGACCAAAGGGCAAAGAAGGAGGTGACTGAAGCCAAGGGGCTGAGAGTTTGAGTTCTAAGCACGATCTGCAGGCCAGAGCCCTGACACTGCACCACTGTTTCTATCCTGCTCCTCCCTAGAGGGCAGAGCCTGAAGGCAGCCCCGGGCTGGTCAGGACTGTGTGGGCCACACCTGGATGGAGGCCCAGTTTTCTTAGGCTTGCAAATGATGGCAGCCCATGTTCAGCCTCTCCCCAACCTTTTCATTTAGCCACTCTTTCCACAGGCCCTACTTTCTTTTTTCCTTCTGTCAGGTAGGCAGTAACACCAGCATCCCCACACCTTTGTTTAATAGAAGAGGAAATAAAGCCAAGCAAATAAATGAAGAGAATGTTAACTATATAACTGGCATTTTGCATGCCATTTCTATTTTAACGTACCTGTCCTAGTTGGCTTGGGCTGCCACGACAAAGTACCACAGACTGAGTGGCTTAAACAACTAGAATTTATTTTCTCACAGTTCTGAAAACTCAAAGTCTGAGATTGGACTGCAAACACGGTCAGGTTCTTGGTGAGGGCTCTTTTCCTGGCTGTAGATGGCTGCCATCTCACTGTGCCCTCACATGGCCTTTTCTCAATGCATGCGCAGGGGAAGAAAGAGAGATCTTTCTCTCTCTCTTCTTATAAGGCCACTAATCCTATCATCATGAGGGTGCCACCCTCAGGATCTCATCGAATAAATAACTCCCCAAGGCTTCATCTCCAAATACCATCACTGGGGGTTAGAGCTCCGATGCATGAATTTGGGTGGGCGGGGGGATATAAACATTCAGTCTCTAACACTCTGCCCTTACCCCACTCCCCAAATTCCTTTTTGTATACAAACTCCATTGGATACTAAAGTCTGAGGAGAATCCTCTTGGTTCAAAGCCTCCCTTGCAAGCGCAGCACCCAGGCTGCAGAGAGAGGCCCTCCGGCCTATGGAAACGGAGGTGGTGGCTCTGATGATCTCTGAATTACCTTCGGGTCCTTCACCCATTTCCTTGAAGAACAGCTCATGTTTGTAGCCGAATAGCTTTATGGTCCAGTCCCGTGGAACCCAAGAATCTTACAGCCACCCTTCATTCTCTGTCCTCTTTAGTTCCAACCGACAGTGTGTCTGCTGCTATAACCCATCTCTGTTACGGGCCTCTGCCGAGATGGATGGTTAAGTCCATGAGCCACACCTGTGATCCCTCTAGCAAATGGTTGTTCAGCTGCTCCCTTAGTGATCTCTTCAGAACACGGCTTCTGGTTTTTTGCAATATGGATAGGCTAAGAATTTGCCAAATGTCCAAGTTTTGGTTCCTTTTTGGTTAAAAGATTCTCTTTCAATTCAGTTCTTCCCTCTTGCATTTTACTATAAGGAGCCAGGAGGAACCAAGCCATTCCTTCAACACTTTGCTTAGAAATTTCAGTTAAGTATCCAATTTTATTGCTCACAAGTTCCACCTCCCACAAAACACTAGAACGCAGTTCTTAAATTCTTTGCCACTTTATAATAAAGATTGTCTTCCTTCCCGTTTCCAGTAACACGTTCCTCATTTCCATCTGAGATCTCACCAGAATATTTTTTAACCTTCATATTTCTACGAGCATTCTGTTCATGATTATTTATTCTCTTAGAACATGAAAGCTTTCTTTTCGGCTTTCTTCTTTTCTTTCCAAGCCCTCAAAAGAATCACTTTTAATGTCCATGTATCAAGTATACAACTCAAAACTCTCCCAGCCTCCACCCACTGCCTGGTTCCAAAGCTGCATCCACATTTGTGGGTATTTATAACAGCAGCACCCCACTTCTCAGTACCAGAATCTGCATGTCTGCTCAGGCATCCACAACCAAATACCATAGATTGGGCAGCTTCAACAACTGATGTTGATTTCCGCAGAGTTCTGAGAGCTGGAAGTCCAAGATCAGACAGCCAGTATGGTCAGGTTCCTGGCAGGACTCTCTCCCCAGCCTGCAGACAGCACCTTCTCCTATGTGCTCACAGGCCTTTCCTTGTGTGTGCATGTGGAGAGAGATTTCTCTTACTCTTCTTCTAAGGCCACTAATCCCATCGTGAGGTCTGACCCTTATGACTTCATCAAACCCTAATACGCCCCAAAGGTCCCATCTCACGTTGGGGGTTAAGCTTCAACTTACGAGTTTGGGGGAACATAAACATTCAGTCCAAAACAGTCTTCTACATAACAGCTGTTTAAGGGACATAGTTACCTCATTTACAGGTGAGGAAATTTAAGTTCAGAGAGATGAAGTGGGTAGATCAGGCCTTGGACCCAGGTCTCTGGATGCTGAATCCCAAGATTCCTGTATCTACCATGCTACCCGCCATTCCCAGTGTAGTTGGTGAGTGAGTGGACGAATGGTGGGTTTATTCTTCCTTCGTTATTGGCAACACTGAAGACTACTGGCTGGACCCTCCTGTCCCTCTGCCCCACACACCAGGGCCTGGCTAACGTTCTGAAAGCATTAGTCAGTGTTTGCTGAGTCTCACCAGTCTTTACTTACTGCCCCTGAACACAATCACACCTCCGAGGCTGAACTGGCTTGAATTATCCCATAGGTCCTCCATAGACCAAGCTCTATCTTCTCTGCAAATGTTCTTCTGCTAGCAGGAGGCCTCTCCTTCTCCAAAGACTGGAGGCATTGCTGGTACACATCATTCGCTGGTACGGTACCCACGTTGGGCCATCCCCTTGTTCTGATGTGACGATAGACACCCTCCCGTTTGCCTCCCATCTGGCCCAGTAACCATTAGAAGTTTGATGAGGGTTGTGGTGGTGACCAAGACTAGTAATCCACCTCTATCAGAGTAAAACTTATTGAGTGACAGATGCCAGGTGCCACCCTGAGGTTAATTCAGCCGTTCTGGGAGGGGGAACTGGGCCACTTCCCTTGGGACCCTTCATCAATCAGAGGAATGGAACACTGGCATCCCCAATTCTTCCCATCCTTCTCTTTCCTCCCAGACCCCTGGCCATCATGGCCTTCCCGAGGGCAGAACTGGGCTGCGTGCACTCATGTCCCAGGCCGAGCCAGGGCTGGCACTCCACGAAGGCACTGAGCAAGCAGGACCAGAGACTGGTAGGCTTGTCACAATGCACATCCAACATCTGCATTGTGGTCCCTTGGTGCTGTCACTCTACAAAGGCCACAGCAGGGCAGCCCACTATCCACCATCAGCAGGCGCTAAGTGAAGGGGGGGATGAGCATGGCTTGGAAGACATGTGGTGGAGCCTTGCTGGGGTATGTGCTGGGCAATGACCTGCCACAGGGTGCCAGGATGCTCATTCTGAAGCTGAGAGAGAGAGAGACAAAGACTGGATAATAAAGCAAAAGAGAGGTGATGTAGCACCATGCTGCAAAGCAAGAAGCAGACTGCCTGGGTTCTCACCCGGCTTCCATGACTTACCAGCCAAAATTTCTGTGCCTCAGTTTACTCATCTGTGAAATGGGGGTAACAATAATATCTAACATAGAGAGTTGTGGGGATCAAAATAAGTAATAAGTTAGATGCCTGATGCCTAGGAAATGCCACATTTGTTTGCCATCACTATCAGGATCATTGTCAATATGGTCACAGGCATTTGGCACCATGGAGATATTAGACATAGTGCCTGCTTTTTGTAAGAATACGTCTTGGTTTGAGCGATCCTCGGGTGTCACTCCACAATTGCTTTTTACTGTGTTGAAAATGAAAGGAGCACCTCTTAGCCAAAGGAAAGGCACCAGGATGTAGCCTTTCTTCTAAAACAATGATCTTCACAGGTAGCAAGGTTGAACCCACTCTTCTCACAGGCAGCGATGACATATTTGGCCTTAGAGAACACATCACCCGTGTGGCACTGAGCTGCAGGGGGCTGTCAGCAAACCCAGAGCAGGAACAAGAATTCGTGGAAGATCTGCTTCCCATGGCTCTGGTATGAATGCGAAGGACCTCAGAGATCAGCAAGTCCACGGGTCTTAATCAGTGGTCCGTGGATGGTTTCAGGGGGTCTGTGAAATCCAGGGAATTGCAAAGCTGGGAGTAGGTGTGAATATATAGCCTTTAGCAGGTTCTTAAAACAGTCTACATCCCGTCCTTAAGAAATTGCTGGTTTCATTCAATTGATAAATGAGGAGGCAGAGGGGCGTGTGTGGATGCACAGCACTGACCAGTGGCAGGCTCGAGTCTGGTGGAGGGTGCCCCACACTCCAGGCTGCTCCTTCTCTACCCATGACATCAACAGGAGCTGGAAAGCAAGACTCCTTGGGGATAACAGATAAAACAGAATTTATTTTGTCCTTAATTAAAAGATACTGAACCAGAGGGAGGAGTAACAGACAAGAAATGTTCTGACTGAACTCAAGGAAGGTGTGAGAGGTCACAGAGCTAAAAGGGGACCTTGGGTATTATTACAAATTGAGTTTTCCAAATATGGCCACAACACTGTCTCCTTACAAAGTGACTTTGGCACTCCCCTTATTAAGAGCCGTGTTCCCTCCCTGTGTGCCAGGAGAACTTGACACAGCCTCCATTGACAGATCACAATGGAAATGTCGCTTGGGACTTTAAGGCTAGGTGATGAAGACGCCACGGACTCACCCTTAGAACTCAGCTGCCATGCTGCGAGGAAGCCGAGGCCCATCCACGTGCAGACCACGTGGAGGGGCCATGTGCTGGTGTTCCAACAAACAGTCCAACTGCGGTTCTAGCCAACCACCAGCGTCAACTGCCAAATGTATGCAAGCACACCTCCAGATGGCTCTGGCCTGGGCAGCGCACCATGCCCAGTCTTCATCCACTCAGCTGAGGTCCTGGACACACTGGAGCAGAGACAGACTAACATCCATGCCCTACTCCAGGTCCTGACTCTCAGAATCCAAGTATAACACGAGCATAACAAAGTGTTTGTTGTTTTAAGCCACTGAGTTTTGGGGTGACCCATTGGGCACCAAGAGTAAATGCAGCGGATTTCATTCTGACCTCTTGTGAGATTTCCCAGTCCCAGACCATGCCTGCACAGGAAGACTGCTGGCCCTGCCGTAGACACACACACACACACACACACACACACACACACACACACACACACACACACACAGTATTTTTGGTAAACAAGTGTGAGATGGAAAAAATGAAAGCACATCCCAACAGATTTTGTTGGAGAAGTTTAGAGAAATATTAGAAACATGTACAATTGAAAGGCAACCCAGGCATTCAAATAATAGATGAGAAGAACTCTGTGAGGAAAGATGCTGAGAACTAAACTTCAATACATTCTTACTGGAAACATGAAGACTTCTAGATAACCTAATACAATCAAACCAAATATCAGGGTCATAAAAACCAATAAGATTAACATTTCACACCAATGAGGCATTCAGAAACTAGAAGGCCCATTATGATTTTGAGAGTTGCCTTAGGAGTGAAGATTGCTCTGCTGATCAGATCGAGCAGAATTAGGGTAGAAAGGTTCTCAGAGGACAGTCTTCAGAACACCCAGGGAATCTAAACTATGCAAGTTGGAATGAATCAAAGAGACAGGCTTTTTTACAGGAACTAAGAAACAAAAAAAGATTAAAAAATATAAGCAAGAGCCACAGAGATGGCAGTGTGAAACTCAACAAGGCCATTACGGCATAAGAAAACATTTAAACTGCTTGCCCAAGATGCTGCATCTGATCAAGCACCTCGTTTCCCTCTGGAAGACGCTGCCCAGTTGGCTCAGAGCCCTTGGTGGGCATTTTCATCACTGTATAAGACACTCAGGGCACCTTCTCCCCAGAGGTCTCTCTCAGCCTTGTAATTATTCAAGTAGCATTTCATGGCCAGGGTAGGGAGGTGAGAAGGCCAAGTATGCAATACCTTGCAAGCAGCGGGAGAGATTTTCTCTACGCAGGCATGGAAAGATTCTTCCAGTACCACAGCCCAGGCCATGGCCGTGACCTCCGCCCCGTGACCTCCGGCTCTGCTAAAGGAAAGGCAATATCTAAGTGGACCTTGGGGTGGAGGTGGTGTCAGCATGCAGGGACGGGTTGCCTTAGGAGTGAAGATAGCTCTACTGATCAGATCAAGCAGCATAAGAGAGCAGTTAGGAGATGCCAGGAAAAAGATCACCAGGGACCCCGGGTGCTCAGGGGCTTTTCAGACAGGCAAACTGGGGCCCACTCCAGGGCAGGCTCAGCAGTGAGCTGGGGCAGCCTGGGGCAGGTGGACGAGTCTCCCGGGCAGGTGGATGAGTCTCC
>NW_011889050.1:1231999-1233937 GCF_000151845.1 Pteropus vampyrus
AGGAAAACTTCAAAATTCTGATGAATGAAATCAAAGAACAAAATGAATGGAGAGATATTCCATGTCCATTGATATGAAAACTCACTATTGTTGAGATGTTAGTTCTTTCCAACTTGATATGTAAATTTAACACAATTCTAATCAATATTCCAGCAAGCAATTTTGTATTGATAAACTGATTCTAACATTTATATGAAGAGGCAAAAGACCCAGAATAGCCAACACGATACTGAAGAACAAAGTTGCAGGAGTGACATTACCTGACTTCAATACTTAGTATAAGGCTACAATAAGCAAGATGAATGGTACTGAGAAAAGGACAAATAGCTCAGTGGAACAGAAGAGAGCGCCCCAAAACAGACTTACACAAAATAGTCAACTGATGTTTGACAAAGTAGCAAAGGCAATACAATGGAGAAAATATAGTCTTTTCAATAGATAGTGCTGGAACAACTGAACGTGCACATACCAAAAAGGAAAGAAAAAGAAAGAATGCAACACGGACCTTGTACTCTTCGAAAAATTTATTGAAAAGGGATCACAGTCCTAAATGAAATGTAAAATGCCGAACCATAAAAGTTCTAGAAGAGAACATAGGACAAAATCTAGACGACCTTTGGTTTGGCAATGACTTTTTAGATGCAATACCAAACCCACGATTTATGAAAGAAATAGTTGATAAGTCAGACTTTATTAAAATTAAAAACTTCTGCTCTGCAAAAGACAGTGTGAAAAGAATGAGAAGACAAGCCACAGACTGGAAGAAAATATTTGCAAGAGGCAAATGTTATACAGGACTATTACCCAAAATATACAAAGAACTCTTAAACTCAACAATAAGAAAACAAATAACCCAATTAAAAAGTGGGTGAAAACTCTGAACACCTCACCAATGAAAATATACAGAGGCAAATAAGCCGATGAAAAAATGTTCAACATCCTATGTCATCAGAGAATTGCAAATTAAAATGACAATGAGATAGCACTACACACCTACTATAATGGTGAAAATCTAAAACACTGATGACACCAAATGCTGCCAAGGATGTGAAGTAACAGGAAGTCTCATTCATGGCTTGCTGGGGACGAAAATTATACAGCCACTTTGGAAGACAGTTTTGACAATTCGCAAAATTAAACACGTGCTCTTAGCGTATAATCCAGCAATCACACTCCTTAGTATTTATTTACTCGAAAGAGCTGAAGACTTAAGTCCACACAAAACCTGCACACAATGTTTATAGCAGCTTCATTTGCAATTGCCAAAATTTAGAAGCAACCAAGAATCTTTCAGTAGGTGAATGGATAAATATACAATGGTACATCTATATAGTGGAGTATTATTCAATGATAAAAAGAAATGAGCTATCAAGCCATGAAAAGACGTGGAGGAATCTTAAATGTATTTTACTAAGTGAAAGAAACCAGTCTGAAAAGGTCACATGGTATATAATCCCAACTATATAATATTCTGAAAAAGGCAAAACTATGGAGAAAAAGATTACTCTTGCCATGGGATGGGGGGAAGATGGGTGAATAGGCAGAACACAGGATTTTTAGGGTAGCGAATATACTCTGTATTAAACTATAATGATGGATATATATCGTTATATGTTTGTCCAAACACATACAGTGTACACTATCAAGAATGAACCCTAATGTAAATGACGGACTTCGGGCAATTATGGTGTGTCAATGGGTGTTCATCAGTTGTAACAAATATATGACGCTCGAGTGGGAGGAAACGCCGACAGTGCGGGAGGCCATGTGTGTGTAGGGGCAGGCGAGTTTGAAAAGTCTTGGTGCCTTCTGCTCATTTTGCTGAGAACCTAAAATTGCTCTAAAAATAGTCTCTTAAAAAAGCCTTTGGAGGATGACATAATAGCAGAAGGGCTATTTTTAGAAGAGGAAACGGACTGAGGTGGCGGAACCGCACAA
>NW_011889050.1:1233987-1236107 GCF_000151845.1 Pteropus vampyrus
CCTCCCTCCACTGAGCCATACAGCCCTCCTCAATCCTTTCCCACGAGCCTCTCACACTCTTATGGCCGTTTGGAAACCCTTTCTCTCTGAAAGCATGCCAGGAAGGCTTTATTCCTCTCTCCTCTGCTTTATGCTGTCACACATCACATGACTATGTTGTTCAGGCTATCTTTAACCTCTGCATTTGCTATTTTACCTCCTCAACAATGGACCATAGGGGCTTAGACTTTGTTGCATTTGTCCTGTATCCAGAGCCAAACACTAATGGTGCCCCAGAGCACTCCATATTCTGAGTGTGCTGCCAACTTGCACTTGACAGATGTCCAGGAGCCCAGTGTGCTCCCATGGCCAAAAGGAAGGCTCCAGCCCAGGCAGGGTCAAGTCTCAACTCCAAGTCCTCAGAGGAGCCTAGACACAGAATGAGGAGCAGACCAGGCCTCCAGGTGGCATCACATTCTTCTAAGAGAGAACCCGTCCTCCCCAGGCAAACTATCACATAGAGGAGGCAGAGTTAAATACGTTTAATATTGTTAAATGAGGGGGGATTAAAATGCTGAAGTTTCAGTTCTTTACAATTTTTTCTGGACTCAGCACCCAAGAAGCTGAAGCAATACGTGAGCCTGTTCCCCAGCCACCTCAGCCCAGTGCCGTCATCTTTTCATTGAAGAAGGCCCCACTAACCCAGTAGGATTTGTAGCATAACATTAATTCCTTTAAAATTGTTTCAGAGGAGATCAGAACAAAAGGCAGAAGGGCAGAGATGAGAAACCAGAATGGTCCTGCTCCCTCTAGGGGGTCTGGGTTGTTCAATGGCTTTGCTCTATTAGGATAACTATGTCTTTGCTTTTGGATTTCCAACAGGCCTCTGCATTGTTTTCTCTAGAACAAACCAGTGCTACCACAAATTATTAGATTAAATGAAATGCATTCAGATGAGATCTCTGAAAAATCTGGCATCCTTCTGAAAGATTTCTGGATGGAACAAGAAGGATTAAATAGTTTATTGTTTACCCAGGTATGCCAAGCTCATGTACTTGCTGAATTTTTTTTAAAACAAAGCACATGGATAGAAACCATTTCATCCACCAGAAAAGCAGCAGCAGGTTGGTCAGTACATACAAAAGGGGCAGCATGCTTCATCAAAGGGATGCAGGATTTCCAAGGTTCAGTTATGAATCAAAGCTATTATTTCCATTAGCACACATGGTGGTCTGACAGCATGCCAAGCACTGACAGGCAGCCTTGAAAGCTCCGTAGGATGATTTGGGTTTTCTTCCTGTATTTGTGTGCTTAAGACAGACAGACTGCTTCCAGGAAATGTGAGATGCACACCCAGCCTGGGGACCACCTCAGAGACGTAGGCTCAGGAGGCCAGCTGGTCGGGTCCTCTCCTGCTATTGCCCTGCTAGGCATAGCTGGGACCCTGGCCAGCAGCACTTCCCTGAATAAGGGCCTTGATTTGGGCTTTCATCCATGTCCAATCTTACGTTGGCCACTGCTCTTAAATTTCTTTAAGGAACCATCATCATGAGGTCATGTGTGATTGTTATCATCACATAAACATGATTAGAAAAGGATGGACATCTGAAAGAAACTGTGGCGTCAAAATCCAAACTAACTCAGTTCTGCAGGCCCACCTAGTTCGTAGGCCCACTCTGCTCTTCCATGAATTACTAATCCATCCATGGAGGAAGCTGGCACAGTCCCAGACCACATTACATGGCTGACTGGCCACATAGCTCTGACCTTCTGGAGAAGTCAGGCATCTACTTTACCTGTGGTCAAATAGTCTTAGCAAAGGAGAATGTAAGAAAAGTTTAACAAGAAATATTCCCTGCAAAGGGGCAGGATAAGTAATCCATGGGTTATAGGTTAGTTTATCTTCTATGACTTAATTCTTGGTACTATTTTCAACTGGGGATGTGGAAGCTAAGATGATAGGGAGTCAATGGAAAAGGAAGACCCTTTGATCCCCTCCTGGCATAATGTTTTCCCTCTTGACCCTTTGGAATTGGGTGGAGCCATCATCTCTTTCTGAGCAATGGATTGTGGGAAAACTTGTGAGCAAATGTGATGCATGTTACTTCTGGCTGAAACATTTAACTGCTCATGGGGAACTT
>NW_011889050.1:1236157-1243629 GCF_000151845.1 Pteropus vampyrus
TGGACCAACTCCGTGGGATGTGCATTTATGGATGTAAGTGCACATATGTGTGAGTGCATGTGCATGTGTGTGTATGCATGTGCATGCTTTCACACATGTACATGCACGCATATGTGTATATTTGTGTGTATTTATATATATTTATGTGTATAGACTCTGTAGATTGTGACTCAACGAGAGGATGAGTTTTTCAGCAATAGGTCAGTCCAGCATAGAATAGGCTCCTTCATTAAATAGTGAGTTCCCTGTCCCTAGAGGAATTTTAGCATAACCTGAACGATCCCTCTTCAGGAATTTTGCAGACAGGGCTGCTGGCCTGGTTAGGGGCTGGTGGGTCCATTCAGCTTAGATGACATCCAAATCCCCTTCTAGTGCTAAACTGTGAATCTGAGGCTCTCATGTGTGAGGGTCTCTTAGTGACCTTTTGCCAGGAGTACTTTACACACAGGTGCCTTTTCCTGAGAGAAGACTCTGTGAGCATTTACTTCCTGCCTTATATATGTTCACCTCTGGCTCTGGGAATCCTGAAAGTCCAGTTCAGGGAATTAGAGAGCTCTGATGGAGAAAGTGGCCCCAACTCAGGAACCTTAAGCTATATATGGTGAGAAGTGGACAGCCTCCCTGCATCTTTCCAGCACTGCTTCGGCATCCTTCTAACAACCTTTGTAGTGGCCCAATAGAAAGATCCGAAGCCGTGTCAAGTTGTTTAGAGAGCTCGAACACCATGGAAACCAATGATAACACCCTCCCTTTCTGTAAGCCCTGGAAAATTTGTGACTTCTTTCCCACTGCTTCTGAAGTACTGATTTATTACTAAGTTGCACAATAATGAGAAATTTAAAGTGATTTACATCCCCCACAGGAAGCATTTTACTTCACCTGTAACTTCACATAATGAGTTTAAACCTTAGTCCCCAAGCCGCCTCGACGATGACTCTGTGTACAGCTACACAAGAGAAATAGTTGATAACAGCATATTCATTTTGAAATCTTAGAAAACAAAACCAGCATTGGCAACATCTCTCATACTTTTATTTAAGTAATACTGCCTTTGAGAATTATTAGCAATATTTCACCTAATCAGTTCATAGTTTTCTATGGATATCAACCTGTTTGGTTAATTTCAGGTGTTAACGTGGCTGGGCTATGGTGGCCAGCTGTTAGGTCAAATGCTAGTGTAGATGTTGCCATGAAAGTATTTGTTGCCATGAAAGTGGATATGATTAACATCTACAATCATCTGACTTTAAGGAGATTACCCTCCATAATGCAGGGGTTCCTTATCTCCTTCTCTATTTGGTTGAAGGCTTGAAGAGCAAAACTGAGGTTTCCTTGGAAAGAAGAAATTCTGCCTCAAGACTGCAGCATCAACTTCTGCCTCAGTTTTCAGCCTGCTGGCCTGCCCCTCATATTCTGGATTCCAGACTACGATGTCAACTCTTTCCTGAGTCTCCAGTCCAACAGATCTCAGACGTGCCAGCCTCCACCAACACATGAGCCAATTCCTCTGGTTCTATTTCTCCGGAGAGATTTCGGTGCCAAGAGTGTTTCTAGAGGAACAGAACCTTAAACGTGAGTTTTCTCAATTGGTTTTGTGTTTTCTGAAATTGGTTCTCTAGGCTGATTAGATTTAAAGGCCCTATGACTATTTTCAGTGGTAAAGAGAGCAGTGATCTTCCTTCGGATGGTGTGACAATGGAGATATACAAACTAACACCATCAGATACACCTCATTGAACATCTTTCTTTTTTTTCATGCCTACAGCACCTGGTCTTCCTAGGTGGTCTCCCATCCAAGTACTAATCAGGCCTGATCCTGCTTAGCGTCCGAGATCAGATGGGATCGGGCGTGTTCAGGGTAGCATGGCCATAGACTCATCAAACATTTTTAAGAGGTAAAGTTCTGGATAACCATATATATGACATCTTAGGAAATTTCTGTCAAACTTGTGAGTATAATAAGATGAGCTGATGGCTTTTAACTGCACTGGAAAAATGCTGAGCTCAGGATTTCAAATTCCCAGCTCAAGTGACACATAAGTGACCTGAAAGTTTTTACATCTGTCCTGAAAGAAACTCTTACCTCCTGTGACCCTAGAGCTGAGATTTCTGAAAATTCAACCCAGAGCTTCATCCTACGAGTGGCCAAATTACCATGCAGACTGAACGCCCAACCACACAGAATGTCTATTATTAAAGTGAGGGCATCGATTGGGAAGGACTGGGATCCTGAAAATTGGAATGGCGACGAACGGTTAGATTCTGATGAAGCTTGAGACACTGAACCCCAAGTCTTCTGTGCCAGTAGAAGCAGCCCCTGCAACCTGAAGAGGTTGTCCTACTTTCCCTGAGGAACCCATTCTGCCCCTGCCGAAGCAGCTGCCCTGCAAGACAATGCCGACATCCTCAGGACCCACCTCCACCACAGCCCTCTGCTTCTAGACCTATAACTAGGCTCAAGCCTGAGCGGGCCCCAAAGGGTGAGGTAAAAGTATGGCCATGAAGAAGTGCGTTATACTGCAACAGAACCACATGACGTTTCCAATTTATATAAAAATAAATTTGGTGAATATGTGTGGGAATGGATATTAAGGGTATAGGATAATGGTGAAAGAAACATAATTAGAGCAAGTTGAATTTATTGATTTTAGCTAACTAAACAGATTCTGGATTTAATGTTATGGCCCAAGAGACTAGAAAGGGCTCTAACAGTTTATTTGGTTGGTTGGCTGGAACATGGACCAAAGGGTCCATATAGTAAATTAGGCTGAAATGCCAAACCTGCCTTGGTATACTGTGGAGAAAGGCATCCAAATCCTTAGGAAGACTGGAATGTTAGAGTGGATTTATCATGTAAGACCTGCTCACCTGCCCGGGGATGGGCCGGACACACCTTCCACAGCTACTGTGAGAAATATATTTATGAAGAGAGCTTTAGCATCCTTGAAGAGGTCTGTGATCACTCTTCTATGTAGACCAGACCTTACAGTAAGAACTGCGGCACTGAAATTGGGAAACCTGAATGTAATGGGAGTAACTGGGACCAAGTGGTAGCACTTAATTGCCAAAGACAAGCTGAGTGTGGTTACCATAATGGACAGCAGAGTCAAATCGTCAGTCAGAATAGTCTGATTTGCGCAGAGCTATGGCATTGGGTGGTTGATCACAGTGTCCCTAGGAAGTAGCTGGCAGTTCACTGAATTCTAACCTGATCTGTCTAAGCAGAAGAGTTCTAGGTCTAGTGAACAGAAGTCTAACTAGAATCACAAAAACAGAGGGTCACGGCATCTCAGTCAATTCCCAGACTTACGATTTACAAGCCCAGAACCCCTTCAGTGAAGGAGAACCCAGGTTCTCCTGAGAAAGGACCCCACTACTTTGCCAACAATTTATGCCCTTAATATTTCTTCCAGCCTTTCCCAAAAGGACCTAAAGCTTTTTTACCAGGATAACTGTGCATTGGGGAAAAGGAAATATCAGACCTTTCAGGGACTATTGGACACTGGCTCTGAAATGGCATTAATTCCAGGAGACCCAAAATGTCATTGTGATCTACCAGTCAGTGTAGGAGCTAATGGATGTGGGGTGATCAATGGAGTTTTAGCTCAGGTATATCTCACAGTGGGTCCAGTGGGTCCTTGAACCCATTCTGTGTTTTTTCCCCAGAAACAGAATGCATAATTAGAATAGACATGCTCAGCAGCTGGCACAACCCTCATGTTGATTCCCTGACCTACGGAACCAGGGCTATTACAGTGGGAAAGGCCAAATGTAAACCACTAGAACTGCTTCTACCCAGGAAAGTAAATCAGAAGTAGTACTGCACCTCTGGAAGGACTGCAGAGATTAGAGCCATCATCAAGGACTTGAAGTTGCAGGGGTGGAATTCCTGCCACATCCCCTTTGACTCTCCTATCTGGCCTGTGCAGAAGACAGATGGCTCTTGCAGAATGACAGTGGTTCATCATAAGCTTAATCAGATGGTGACTCCAACTGCAGTTGCTCTGCCAGATGTGGTTTCATTGCATGAGCAAATTAACAGATCTCTTGGTACCTGGTTTGCAGTTATTGACCTAGCAAATGCTTTTGTCTCCATCCCTGTTAACAAAAACCACTAGAAGCAGTTTTCTTAAACCTGGCAAGGCAGCAATTTACCTTCACTCTTCTACCTCAGGGTATATCAACTCTGCAATTTATAATTTATAATTTAGTTCACAGGGATCCTGATCACTTTGTCCTTTCATAAGAGATCAGTCCATTATATTGATGACACTATGCTGATTGGACCTAGTGAGCACTAAGCTTATTGGATACCAGACTTTGTGTGTCGGAGAGTGAAAAAGAAATCCAGCAAAAATTAAGGGGCCTTCTACCTCACTAAAATTTCTAGGGGTCCACTGGTGCAGGGCATGTTGAGCTATCTCTTCTAAGGTGAATGATAATTTGTTGCACCTGGTCCCACTAACAACCAAAAGAGACATAATACAAATGGGCCTTTTTGGATTTTGCAGGCAACAATGTCCTCATTTGGGTGTGCTACTCTAGCTCATTTATTGAGTGACCAGAAAAACTTAGTTTTGAGTGGCGCCCAGAACCAGAGAAGACGCTGCAACAGGTCCAGGCTGTTCTGCCACTTGGGCCATATGATCCGGCAAGCGCAATGGGGCTTGAAATGTCAATGGCAGATAGGAATGCTGTTTGGAGCATTTGGTAGGCCCATATAGGAGAACTGCAGCTCAGGCCCTTAGGATTTTGGAGCGAACCCCTGCCATCCTCTTCAAATAACTACTCTCCTCTTGAGAAATAGCTTTGAGCCCACTACTGGGCTTACTAGAGAATGAATGCTTAAACATGGGCTGCCAAGTTACCATGTGACCTGGGCTGCCCATCATGAACTGGGTGTTACCTTAGTTATCAAACTCTAACGCTGGGAGTGCACAGCAGCATTCCATCATTACATGGATGTGGTATATACATGATCGGGCCCAAGCAGGCCCTAAGGCACAGTGGCCTAAATGCCCTTGATCTAACTCCTGCTACACTGCCTTCTCTCTCCTAGCCTGCATCTATGGCCTCTCAGGGAGTTCCCTATGATCATTTGACAAAGGAAGAGAAGACTCAGGCCTGATTTACAGACATGCAGGAACCACCCCAAAGTGGACAGCTGCAGCACTACAGCTTCTTTATGGGGCATCCAACAAGGACAGGGGTGAAGAGAAATCCTCCAAGTGGGCAGAACTTTGAGCAGCACTTCAAGTCCTTGGTTGTTAATTCTGCTTGGAATGAGAAATGGCTAGAGGTGTGACTGCACTGATTCACAGGCTATGGCCAATGGTTTGGCTGGATGGTCAGGGACTTGGAAGGGCCAGGACTGGAAAACTGATGACAGGAGGCCTGGGAAAGTGGTACGTGGAGAGATTTTTATTAATTGGAGAGAAATATGGAAATAAATTTGTGTCCCATGTGAATGCTCACCAAAGGCTGACCTCAGCAGGGGAGGATTTTAGTGATCCCATCTGTGGATACCAGTCATCCTCTTTCCCCAGTCAGTCCTGTCAAAGTGGCTTCTGTGGCAGAGTAAAGGTTATGTGTGGGCTCAGTATCATGGACTTTCACTCACCACGGCCAGCTTGGTCATAGCCAGTGTTGAGTGGCCAATTTACCAGCAGCAAAGACCAACGCTGAGCTCCCAATACGGCACCATTCTCTGGGGTGACCAGCCAGAAACCTGGTGGCAGGCTGATTGCCTTGGACCCCTTCCACCATGAAATGGGCAGCATATTGTTTCTACTGGAATAAACGCTTACTCTGAATATGGTTTCACTTTCCTTGCATGCAATGTTTCTGCCAAAACTATTCTTCGTGAACTTACATAATATTGTATGCACCATTATAGTATTCTACACAGCATTGCTTCTGATCAAGGAACTCAATTTGTAGCAAAAGAAGTATGTCAGTGGGCCCATATTCATGGATTTCATTGGTCTTACCATGTTTCTTACTATCCTGAAGCAGCTGGCTTGATCGAATGGCCTTTTGAAGATTTGGTTATAGTGCCAGCTAGGTGGCAGTACCTTGCAGGGTTGGGGCAAGGTTCTCCAAGAAGCCGCTTAGGCTATAAATCAGCACCCAATATGTGGTGCTGTTTCTCTCATGGCCAGGATTCACATGTCTAGGAATCAGGGGGTAGAAATAGAAATGGTAATACTCACTGTTGCCCCTAGCGACCCAATTGCAAAATTTTTGATTTCTGTCCTCATGACCTTCTGCTCTGCTGGTCTAGAAGTGTTAGTTCCAAAGGAACAAATGTTTCCACCAGAAGACTCAAAAATAATTCCACTGAACTAAAGTTAAGACTGCTGCCCAGCCATTTTGGACTCTCCTGACTCTGAATCAAGACGTAAAGAAATTAATTACTGTGCTGGCTGTGGTAAATGATGCTGACCACCAAGGGGAAGTTGGACTGCTGCTCCACAATAGAGGTGAGGAAAAGCCTGAATACAAGACATCCCTTAGGGTACCTTGTACCCTGTGATGAATGTCAATTAAGAAGTACAAAAACCCAATACAGGCATAATGGCCCAGTCCTTTCAGGAATGAACATTTGGGTCACCCCACCACGTAAAGAACCACAACCAGCTAAGGTGCTTGGGAAAGGCAAAGGGAATACAAAAGGAGTAACAGAAGAAGTTATAAGCAGTTATGAAAACAAGAACTGTAATTGTCACGGCTATTTCCTACTTATTTTGTTATGAATATGTTGGTGCATGTATGTATGCATATATATATATCATATATATAAAATATTTTTGTTTCTGTCATTCTCTTATCCCCTTATCATGTAACATAAGTTGTACTGACTTTACATCACAGCATTTAAGTTATAAGACATCAAGGAGAAGAGTGAACATCACCTAAGGACTTTGCAACCTTTTCTGGGGAAAGGGTTCATGCGTTTTCAGTGGTACGGAGAAAAGTTGTATCATGTTAGGCAGAGGTTTGACTTCACTACTGTCTTTACTTGGAGACTAAGGATGGTTTACAGAGATGGGTATGGGTGCTGAGTTGACAATGGGTAGACTGTGATGGTTAGTTAATTTATGTGTCAACTTGGTTAGGCCGTGGTGCCCAGTGTTTAGTCAAACACTAGTCTAGATATTTCTGAGAAGGTATGCTGTAGTTGCGATTAGCTTCTACAACAACCAGCTGCTTTTAAGTAAAGGAGATTACTTAGGGTATGTGCCTCTGTAATGTGGGCAGGCCTCACGTGTCAGCTGAAGACCTTAAGAGCAACCTGAGGTTTCCTGGGGAAGAAGAATTTTTGCCTCAATGCTGCAGCATCAACTCCTGCCTGAGTTCTTCCACTGCTGGCCTGCACCACAGAGTTTTGGCTTGCCAGCCTCCACAATCACAGCAATGAGCCATTCCTAAATAAATATTTATATCTACGTCTCCTATTGGTTGTGTTTCTC